>NC_079391.1:32576214-32643624 GCF_029220125.1 Pseudoliparis swirei | reverse complement strand
ATTTCTGACTAAATTAATGTGTTTTTGCAGATGCCAAACATCCGTCAGATTAAGGAGAGGAAGAGGAGGAAGTGGGCCCAGGAGGCCCAACTCAGGCCCTCCAGGAGGTGAAGGCAGGCAGGCTCAATCAACGGCAGGCAGCCTGAGACACCGAGTCAGTGGGAGGTCTCTGGCTGTCTCTGGTCAGTGGGAGGGTCCTCTGGCTGTCTCTGGTCAGTGGGAGGGTCCTCTGGCTGTCTCTGGTCAGTGGGAGGGTCCTCTGGCTGTCTCTGGTCAGTGGGAGGGTCCTCTAGCTGTCTCTGGTCAGTGGGAGGGTCCTCTGGCTGTCTCTGGTCAGTGGGAGGGTCCTCTGACTGTCTCTGGTCAGTGGGAGAGTCCTCTAGCTGTCTCTGGTCAGTGGGAGGGTCCTCTGGCTGTCTCTGGTCAGTGGGAGGGTCCTCTGACTGTCTCTGGTCAGTGGGAGAGTCCTCTGGCTGTCTCTGGTCAGTGGGAGGGTCCTCTAGCTGTCTCTGGTGGGTGGGAGGGTCCTCTGGCTGTCTCTGGTCAGTGGGAGGGTCCTCTGGCTGTCTCTGGTCAGTGGGAGGGTCCTCTGGCTGTCTCTGGTGGGTGGGAGGGTCCTCTGACTGTCTCTGGTCAGTGGGAGGGTCCTCTGGCTGTCTCTGGTCAGTGGGAGGGTCCTCTGGCTGTCTCTGGTCAGTGGGAGGGTCCTCTGGCTGTCTCTGGTCAGTGGGAGGGTCCTCTGACTGTCTCTGGTGAAATCTGATTATTATTTTAGAGCCTTCAACATCGGCAGCGGGACGTGGCCCTTCATCTCCCCCTCACCGTAAATGCTTTATGTAACCTGGCACAAAAAAAACCCAGTCTATATATTAACATGATGGTGACATTAGTAATTATGAAGACTAAACAAAACACGGTTATGCTTTTTCTGTTATTCTTACAGCCACCGACCCAATCATCATCCAGCTCCTCGTCTGCTGGACCCACGACGTCCACCGCTAGTGGACTTCATGGAGTCATCAGCAGCGACAGCACGGCGCACTCTGGTCTCCATCCTCCAGAGACCAGAACGGCGTCTCCAGAGCCCCCAGGAAATGTGATTCAAAGTCGTGTCGTCATAGAGTTGTGTGTTTTGTTGTTCTAATGTATTGGTTCATTGTTGTCGTTGCCTTTTAAAGTAACATAATGTAACAATTGTACCTTAAAATAACAGCTTGAAAGAAATTGTGCCGCTACAATGACTTTTAATATGGCGATTTGCGTCTCCGCCATTGCCATCGGGGGTCTGTGGGGAAATAACTCCGCTATGTAAGATTCTGGAGCCGCCCGGTACATCCGGCGGATGTACTCGACCTGCTTTCTGGCAGTGATTACGCAATGTCATATAGTGCCACTCCACGCTCGCAGCTCCAGTATAAGGGAAGCTTTTTTATGTAGCTTTTTGGTGTTGTCAACAATATTGTATTCGATCACACGTACTCCACATTCAAACATTTAGAAAACAACGTATATAGGCTGAAAACGCGTGAAAGGGGAAAAACTACATAATGGGGCTTTAATATAATATAGTAATAGATGCCATGTTTTAATTGATTTGGATTTTATTTGCATTGGTGTAATTTATGGATGATATAGGTGGTTGTGGAATTAAATTTATTTAACTATAATTGAAATCCTCGCTTGATTTTTATATAATTGTTTTAATAGTAAGTAATCCCAGGGGAACACACACACACACACACACACAGTGTCACTGATGGTGGAGACAGACGCTGTGAGGAGGCTTCTGGTGTTCTTTCTGTGTGACAGGTGGGAACTGATGTCCTGAAACTGTAGGCACTACACAATGACACACTCACTACACAATGACACACACTCACTACACAATGACACACAGTCACTACACAATGACACACACTCACTACACAATGACACACTCACTACACAATGACACACACTCACTACACAATGACACACACTCACTACACAATGACACACAGTCACTACACAATGACACACACTCACTACACAATGACACACTCACTACACAATGACACACAGTCACTACACAATGACACACAGTCGCTACACAATGACACACAGTCGCTACACAATGACACACTCACTACACTGACACACTCACTACACAATGACACACTCACTACACAATGACACACACTCACTACACAATGACACACCTACACAATGACACACAGTCACTACACAATGACACACAGTCACCTGAATGACACACAGTCTCTACACAATGACGCACTCACTACACAATGACACTCACTACACAATGACACAGTCACTACAATGACACAGTCGCTACACAATGACACACAGTCGCAACACAATGACACAGTCACTACACAATGACACAGTCACTACACAATGACACACAGTCACTACACAATGACACACTCACTACACAATGACACACTCACTACACAATGACACACTCACTACACAATGACACACAGTCACTACACAATGACACACAGTCACTACACAATGACACACTCACTACACAATGACACACAGTCACTACACAATGACACACTCACTACACAATGACACACAGTCACTACACAATGACACACACAATGACACACAGTACACAATGACACACAGTCACTACACAATGACACACAGTCACTACACAATGACACACTCACTACACAATGACACACAGTCGCTACACAATGACACACAGTCACTACACAATGACACACACACACAATGACACACAGTCACTACACAATGACACACAATCACTACACAATGACACACAATGACACAGTCACACAATGACACACAGTCACTACACAATGACACACTCACTACACAATGACACACAGTCACTACACAATGACACACTCACTACACAATGACACAGTCACTACACAACGACACACTCACTACACAATGACACACAGTCACTACACAATGACACACTCACTACACAATGACACACTCACTACACAATGACACAATCACTACACAATGACACACAGTCACTACACAATGACACACTCACTACACAATGACACTCACTACACAATGACACACAGTCACTACACAATGACACACTCACTACACAATGACACACTCACTACACAATGACACACAGTCACTACACAATGACACACACTACACAATGACACACAGTCACTACACAATGACACACTCACTACACAATGACACACAGTCACTACACAATGACACACAGTCACTACACAATGACACACTCACTACACAATGACACACAGTCACTACACAATGACACAGTCACTACAATGACACAGTCACTACACAATGACACACAGTCACTACACAATGACACAGTCACTACACAATGACACACAGTCACTACACAATGACACACAGTCACTACACAATGACACACAGTCACTACACAATGACACACAGTCACTACACAATGACACACTCACTACACAATGACACACAGTCACTACACAATGACACACAGTCACTACACAATGACACAGTCACTTAATAATGACACAGTCACTAATGACACACAGTCACTACACAATGACACACAGTCACTACACAATGACACAGTCACTACAATGACACACAGTCACTACACAATGACACACAGTCACTACACAATGACACACTCACTACACAATGACACACAGTCGCTACACAATGACACACAGTCACTACACAATGACACACTCACTACACAATGACACACAGTCGCTACACAATGACACACACTCACTACACAATGACACACAATGACACACAGTCACTACACAATGACACACTCACTACACACACAGTCACTACACAATGACACAGTCACTACACAATGACACACAGTCGCTACACAATGACACACACTCACTACACAATGACACACAGTCACTACACAATGACACACAATCACTACACAATGACACACAGTCACTACACAATGACACACTCACTACACAATGACACACAGTCGCTACAATGACACACAGTCACTACACAATGACACACAGTCACTACACAATGACACAGTCACTACTGACACACAGTCACTACACAATGACACACAGTCACTACACAATGACACACAGTCACTACACAATGACACAGTCACTACACAATGACACACTCACTACACAATGACACACAGTCACTGCAATGACACAGTCCCTACACAATGACACACAGTCACTACACAATGACACACAGTCACTACACAATGACACTCACTACACAATGACACACAGTCTACACAATGACACACTCACTACACAATGACACACTCACAATGACACACAGTCGCTACACAATGACACACACTCACTACACAATGACACACAGTCACTACATAATGACACACAGTTACAATGACACACAGTCACACAATGACACAGTTGCTACACAATGACACACAGTCACTACACAATGACACACTCACTACACAATGACACACTCACTACACAATGACACACAGTCACTACACAATGACACAGTTGCTACACAATGACACACAGTCACTACACAATGACACACACTCACTACACAATGACACACTCACACACACACACACTCACTACACAATGACACACAGTCACTACACAATGACACACTCACTGCACAATGACACTCACTACACAATGACACACAGTCACTACACAATGACACAGTCGCTACACAATGACACACTCACTACACAATGACACAGTCACTACACAATGACACACAGTCACTACACAATGACACACAGTCACTACACAATGACACACAGTCGCTACACAATGACACACAGTCGCTACACAATGACACACTCACTACACAATGACAGTCACTACACAATGACACACTACCACAATAATGACACTACACAATGACACACAGTCACTACACAATGACACACTCACTACACAATGACACACACACTACACAATGACACACAGTCACTACACAATGACACACTCACTACACAATGACACACTCACTACACAATGACACACTCACTACACAATGACACACACTCACTACACAATGACACACCTACACAATGACACATTCACACAATGACACACTCACTACAATGACACACAGTCACTACACAATGACACACACTACACAATGACACACAGTTACACAATGACACACTCACTACACAATGACACACCTACTACACAATGACACACAGTCACTACACAATGACACACAGTCACTACAATGACACAGTCACTACAATGACACACAGTCGCTACACAATGACACACTCACTACACTGACACACTCACTACACAATGACACACTCACTACACAATGACACACACTCACTACACAATGACACACCTACACAATGACACACAGTCACTACACAATGACACACAGTCGCTACACAATGACACACAGTCGCTACACAATGACACATTCACTACACTGACACACTCACTACACAATGACACACTCACTACACAATGACACACACTCACTACACAATGACACACGCTACACATAATGACACAGTCACTACAATGACACACAGTCGCAACACAATGACACACAGTCACTACACAATGACACAGTCACTACACAATGACACACAGTCACTACACAATGACACACAGTCGCTACACAATGACACACAGTCGCTACACAATGACACAGTCACTACACAATGACACACTCACTACACAATGACACACAGTCGCTACACAATGACACACAGTCACTACACAATGACACACAGTCACTACACAATGACACACTCACTACACAATGACACACAGTCACTACACAATGACACACAGTCACTACACAACAACACACAGTCGCTACACAATGACACACTCACTACACAATGACACACAGTCACTACACAATGACACACTCACTACACAATGACACACAGTCACTACACAATGACACACAGTCACTACACAATGACACACTCACTACACAATGACACACAGTCACTACACAATGACACTCACTACACAATGACACAGTCGCTACACAATGACACACTCACTACACAATGACACACTCACTACACAATGACACACAGTCGCTACACAATGACACACTCACTACACAATGACACACAGTCACTACACAATGACACACAGTCACTACACAATGACACACAGTCACTACACAATGACACACTCACTACACAATGACACACAGTCACTACAATGACACACACTACACAATGACACACAGTCACTACACAATGACACACTCACTACACAATGACACAGTCACTACACAACGACACACTCACTACACAATGACACACAGTCACTACACAATGACACACTCACTACACAATGACACACTCACTACACAATGACACATTCACTACACAATGACACACAGTCACTACACAATGACACACAGTCACTACACAATGACACACTCACTACACAATGACACACAGTCACTACACAATGACACACTCACTACACAATGACACACTCACTACACAATGACACTCACTACACAATGACACACAGTCACTACACAATGACACACAGTCACTACACAACGACACACTCACTACACAATGACACACAGTCACTACACAATGACACAGTTGCTACACAATGACACACAGTCACTACACAATGACACACTCACTACACAATGACACACAGTCACTACACAATGACACAGTCACTACACAATGACACACAGTCACTACACAATGACACAGTTACTAAATGACACACAGTCACTACACAATGTCACACAGTCACTACACAATGACAGTCACTACACAATGACACACAGTCACTACACAATGACACACTCACTACACAATGACACAATCACTACACAATGACACACAGTCACTACACAATGACACACAGTTACAGTTAATACACAATGACACACAGTCACTACACAATGACACACAGTCACTACACAATGACACACTCACTACACAATGACACACTCACTACACAATGACACACACTCACTACACAATGACACAGTCACTACACAATGACACACAGTCACTACAATGACACACAGTCACTACACAATGACACACTCACTACACAATGACACACAGTCGCTACACAATGACACACAGTCACTACACAATGACACACTCACTACACAATGACACACAGTCACTACACAATGACACACTCACTACACAATGACACAGTCGCTACACAATGACACACAGTCACTACACAATGACACACTCACTACACAATGACACACAGTCACTACACAATGACACAGTTGCTACACAATGACACACACTCACTACACAATGACACACACTCACTACACAATGACACAGTTGCTACACAATGAAACACAGTCACTAAACAATGACACACAGTCACTACACAATGACACAGTTGCTACACAATGACACACAGTCACTACACAATGACACACAGTTGCTACACAATGACACACAGTCACTACACAATGACACACAGTCACTACACAATGACACACATTCACTACACAATGACACACTCACTACACAATGACACACAGTCACTACACAATGACACACTCACTACACAATGACACACAGTCGCTACACAATGACACACAGTCACTACACAATGACACACAGTCACTACACAATGACACACTCACTACACAATGACACACAGTCGCTACACAATGACACACAGTCACTACACAATGACACACACTCACTACACAATGACACACAGTCACTACACAATGACACACTCACTACACAATGACACACTCACTACACAATGACACACAGTCACTACACAATGACACACAGTCACTACACAATGACACAGTTGCTACACAATGACACACAGTCACTACACAATGACACACAGTCACTACACAATGACACACTCACTACACAATGACACACAGTCACAACACAATGACACACACTCACTACACAACGACACACTCACTACACAATGACACACTCTCACTACACAATGACACACACACAACACAATGACACACAGTCGCTACACAATGACACACAGTCGCTACACAATGACACACTCACTACACAATGACACAGTCACTACACAATGACACACAGTCACTACACAATGACACACAGTCACTACACAATGACACACAGTCGATACACAATGACATACAGTCGCTACACAATGACACACAGTCACTACACAATGACACACTCACTACACAATGACACACTCACTACACAATGACACACACTCACTACACAATGACACACCTACACAATGACACACAATCACTACACAATGACACACACTCACTACACAATGACACAGACTCACTACACAATGACACACTCACTACACAATGACACACAGTCGCTACACAATGACACACTCACTACACAATGACACACTCACTACACAATGACACATTCACTACACAGTGACACACATTCAATACACAATGACACACTCACTACACAATGACACACTCACTACACAATGACACACAGTTGCTACACAATGACACACACTCACTACACAATGACACACTCACTACACAATGACACACAGTCACTACACAATGACACACAGTCACTACACAATGACACACAGTTGCTACACAATGACACACAGTCACTACACAATGACACAGTCACTACACAATGACACACACTCACTACACAATGACACAGTTGCTACACAATGACACACACTCACTACACAATGACACACACTCACTACACAATGACACAGTCACTACACAATGACACAGTTGCTACACAATGACACACACTCACTACACAATGACACAGTTGCTACACAATGACACACAGTCACTACACAATGACACACAGTCACTACACAATGACACAGTTGCTACACAATGACACACAGTCACTACACAATGACACAGTCACTACACAATGACACACAGTCGCTACACAATGACACACAGTCACTACACAATGACACACAGTCACTACACAATGACACACTCACTACACAATGACACACAGTTACTACACAATGACACACTCACTACACAATGACACACAGTCGCTACACAATGACACACAGTCACTACACAAGGACACACAGTCACTACACAATGACACACTCACTACACAATGACACACAGTCACTACACAATGACACACTCACTACACAATGACACACAGTCACTACACAATGACACACTCACTACACAATGACACACAGTCGCTACACAATGACACACTCACTACACAATGACACACAGTCACTACACAATGACACACTCACTACACAATGACACACAGTCGCTACACAATGACACACTCACTACACAATGACACACAGTCGCTACACAATGACACACACTCACTACACAATGACACACAGTCACTACACAATGACACACAATCACTACACAATGACACACAGTCACTACACAATGACACAGTCACTACACAATGACACACAGTCACTACACAATGACACACTCACTACACAATGACACACAGTTGCTACACAATGACACACAGTCCCTACACAATGACACAGTCACTACACAATGACACACACTCACTACACAATGACACAGTTGCTACACAATGACACACAGTTGCTACACAATGACACACAGTCACTACACAATGACACACAGTCACTACACAATGACACACACTCACTACACAATGACACACACTCACTACACAATGACACAGTCACTACACAATGACACACAGTTGCTACACAATGACACACACTCACTACACAATGACACACAGTCACTACACAATGACACAGTTGCTACACAATGACACACACTCACTACACAATGACACAGTTGCTACACAATGACACACAGTCACTACACAATGACACACAGTCACTACACAATGACACAGTTGCTACACAATGACACACAGTCACTACACAATGACACACAGTCACTACACAATGACACACAGTCGCTACACAATGACACACAGTCACTACACAATGACACACAGTCACTACACAATGACACACTCACTACACAATGACACACAGTCACTACACAATGACACACAGTCACTACACAATGACACACAGTCACTACACAATGACACACAGTCACTACACAATGACACACTCACTACACAATGACACACAGTCACTACACAATGACACACTCACTACACAATGACACACAGTCACTACACAATGACACACTCACTACACAATGACACACAGTCACTACACAATGACACACTCACTACACAATGACACACAGTCGCTACACAATGACACACTCACTACACAATGACACACAGTCACTACACAATGACACACAATCACTACACAATGACACACAGTCGCTACACAATGACACACAGTCAATACACAATGACACACACTCACTACACAATGACACACAGTCACTACACAATGACACACTCACTACACAATGACACAGTCACTACACAATGACACACTCACTACACAATGACACACTCACTACACAATGACACACAGTCACTACACAATGACACACAGTCACTACACAATGACACACTCACTACACAATGACACACAGTCACTACACAATGACACACTCACTACACAATGACACAATCACTACACAATGACACACAGTCACTACACAATGACACACAGTCACTACACAATGACACACAGTCACTACACAATGACACACAGTCACTACACAATGACACACTCACTACACAATGACACACAGTCACTACACAATGACACACAGTCACTACACAATGACACACAGTCACTACACAATGACACACAGTCACTACACAATGACACACAGTCACTACACAATGACACACTCACTACACACAATGACACACAGTCACTACACAATGACACACTCACTACACAATGACACACTCACTACACAATGACACACAGTCACTACACAATGACACAGTCACTACACAATGACACACAGTCACTACACAATGACACACAGTCACTACACAATGACACACAGTTGCTACACAATGACACACAGTCACTACACAATGACACAGTCACTACACAATGACACACTCACTACACAATGACACACAGTCACTACACAATGACACAGTCACTACACAATGACACAGTTGCTACACAATGACACACAGTCACTACACAATGACACACAGTCACTACACAATGACACAGTCACTACATAATGACACACAGTCACTACACAATGACACACAGTCACTACACAATGACACACAGTCACTACACAATGACACACAGTCACTACACAATGACAGTCACTACACAATGACACACAGTCACTACACAATGACACACAGTCACTACACAATGACACACAGTCACTACACAATGACACACTCACTACACAATGACACACAGTCACTACACAATGACACACAGTCACTACACAATGACACACTCACTACACAATGACACACAGTCACTACACAATGACACACAGTCACTACACAATGACACCTCACTACACAATGACACACTCACTACACAATGACACACTCACTACACAATGACACACAGTCACTACACAATGACACACAGTCACTACACAACGACACACTCACTACACAATGACACACAGTCACTACACAATGACACAGTTGCTACACAATGACACACACTCACTACACAATGACACACACTCACTACACAATGACACACTCACTACACAATGACACACACTCACTACACAATGACACACACTCACTACACAATGACACAGTTGCTACACAATGACACACAGTCACTACACAATGACACACAGTCACTACACAATGACACACAGTCACTACACAATGACACACAGTCACTACACAATGACACACTCACTACACAATGACACACAGTCACTACAATGACACACAGTCACTACACAATGACACACAGTCACTACACAATGACACACAGTCACTACACAATGACACACTCACTACACAATGACACAGTCACTACACAATGACACACAGTCACTACACAATGACACACAGTCACTACACAATGACACAGTCACTACACAATGACACACAGTCACTACACAATGACACACAGTCACTACACAATGACACACAGTCACTACACAATGACACACAGTCACTACACAATGACACACTCACTACACAATGACACACAGTCACTACACAATGACACAGTTGCTACACAATGACACACACTCACTACACAATGACACACACTCACTACACAATGACACAGTTGCTACACAATGACACACAGTCACTACACAATGACACACAGTCACTACACAATGACACACTCACACACAATGACACACAGTCACTACACAATGACACACAGTCACTACACAATGACACAGTCACTACACAATGACACACAGTCACTACACAATGACACAGTCACTACACAATGACACAGTCACTACACAATGACACACTCACTACACAATGACACAGTTGCTACACAATGACACACAGTCACTACACAATGACACACACTCACTACACAATGACACACAGTCACTACACAATGACACACTCACTACACAATGACACACTCAATACACAATGACACACAGTCACTACACAATGACACACACTCACTACACAATGACACACAGTCACTACACAATGACATACAGTCGCTACACAATGACACACAGTCACTACACAATGACACACACTACACAATGACACACAGTCACTACACAATGACACACAGTCACTACACTATGACACACAGTCACTACACAATGACACACAGTCTACACAATGACACACAGTCACTACACAATGACACACAGTCACTACACAATGACACACAGTCACTACACAATGACACACAGTTACTACACAATGACACACTCACTACACAATGACACACAGTCACTACACAATGACACACTCACTACACAATGACACACAGTCACTACACAATGACACACAGTCACTACACACAGTTACTACACAATGACACACTCACTACACAATGACACACAGTCACTACACAATGACACACACTCACTACACAATGACACACAGTCACTACACAATGACACACAGTCACTACACAATGACACACAGTCACACACAATGACACAGTCACTACACAATGACACACAGTCACTACACAATGACACACATCACTACACAATGACACACAGTCACTACACAATGACACAGTCACTACACAATGACACACAGTCACATAATGACACACTCACTACACAATGACACAGTCACTACACAATGACACACAGTTGCTACACAATCACACACAGTCACTACACAATGACACACAGTCACTACACAATGACACACTCACTACTCAATGACACACAGTCACTACACAATGACACACTCACTACACAATGACACACAGTCACTACACAATGACACACAGTCACTACACAATGACACACAGTCACTACACAATGACACACAGTCACTACACAATGACACACAGTCACTACACAATGACACAGTTGCTACACAATGACACACAGTCACTACACAATGACACAGTTGCTACACAATGACACACAGTCACTACACAATGACACACAGTCACTACACAATGACAGTCACTACACAATGACACACAGTCACTACAATGACACACAGTCACTACACAATGACACACAGTCACTACACAATGACACACAGTCACTACACAATGACACACTCACTACACAATGACACACTCACTACACAATGACACACAGTCACTACACAATGACACACAGTCACGACACAATGACACATAGTCACTACACAATGACACACAGTCACTACACAATGACACACAGTCACTACACAATGACACACAGTCACTACACAATGACACACAGTCACTACACAATGACACAGTCACTACACAATGACACACAGTCACTACACAATGACACACTCACTACACAATGACACACAGTCACTACACAATGACACACTCACTACACAATGACACACAGTCACTACACAATGACACACAGTCACTACACAATGACACAATCACTACACAATGACACACAGTCACTACACAATGACACACACTCACTACACAATGACACACAGTCACTACACAATGACACACAGTCACTACACAATGACACACAGTCACTACACAATGACACACTCACTACACAATGACACACTCACTACACAATGACACACAGTCACTACACAATGACACACAGTCACTACACAATGACACACAGTCACTACACAATGACACACACTCACTACACAATGACACAGTTGCTACACAATGCCACACAGTCACTACACAATGACACACAGTCACACAATGACACACAGTCACTACAATGACACACTCACTACACAATGACACACAGTCACTACACAATGACACACTCACTACACAATGACACACAGTCACTACACAATGACACACAGTCACTACACAATGACACAATCACTACACAATGACAGACAGTCACTACACAATGACACACTTACTACCATAATGACACAGTTGCTACACAATGACACACAGTCACTACACAATGACACACAGTCACTACACAATGACACACAGTCACTACACAATGACACACAGTCACTACACAATGACACACTCACTACACAATGACACACTCACTACACAATGACACACAGTCACTACACAATGACACAGTCACTACACAATGACACACAGTCACTACACAATGACACACACTACACAATGACACACAGTCACTACACAATGACACAGTCACTACACAATGACACACAGTCACTACACACAATGACACACTCACTACACAATGACACACAGTCACTACACAATGACACACAGTCACTACACAATGACACACAGTCACTACACAATGACACACAGTCACTACACAATGACACACAGTCACTACACAATGACACAGTCACTACACAATGACACACAGTCACTACACAATGACACACAGTCACTACACAATGACACAGTCACTACACAATGACACACAGTCACTACACAATGACACACAGTCACTACACAATGACACACAGTCACTACACAATGACACACAGTCACTACACAATGACACACAGTCACTACACAATGACACACAGTCACTACACAATGACACACAGTCACTACACAATGACACACAGTCACTACACAATGACACACAGTTACAGTTACTACACAATGACACACTCACTACACAATGACACACAGTCACTACACAATGACACACACTCACTACACAATGACACACACTACATAATGACACACAGTCACTACACAATGACACACTCACTACACAATGACACATAACGACACACTCACTACACAACGACACACAGTCACTACACAATGACACACACTCACTACACAACGACACACTCACTACACAACGACACAGTCGCTACACAATGACACACTCTCACTACACAATGACACACAGTCACTACACAATGACACACAGTCACTACACAATGACACACTCACTACACAATGACACACAGTCGCTACACAATGACACACAGTCACTACACAATGACACACAGTCACTACACAATGACACAGTCACTACACAATGACACACAGTCACTACACAATGACACACAGTCACTACACAATGACACACTCACTACACAATGACACACAGTCACTACAATGACACACACTCACTACACAATGACACACAGTCACTACACAATGACACAGTTGCTACACAATGACACACAGTCACAACACAATGACACACAGTCACTACACAATGACACACACTCACTACACAATGACACACACTCACTACACAATGACACAGTCACTACACAATGACACACTCACTACACAATGACACACAGTCACTACACAATGACACACTCACTACACAATGACACACTCACTACACAATGACACACAGTCACTACACAATGACACACTCACTACACAATGACACACAGTCACTACACAATGACACAGAGTCACTACACAATGACACACTCACTACACAATGACACACAGTCACTACACAATGACACACTCACTACACAATGACACACTCACTACACAATGACACACAGTCACTACACAATGACACACAGTCACTACACAATGACACACAGTCACTACACAACGACACACTCACTACACAATGACACACAGTCACTACACAATGATACACTCTCACACAATGACACACTCACTACACAATGACACACAGTCGCTACACATGACACGGGGACAGGCGGTGCCGTAAAAGAAAAGCCCACTGACATACAGACATGAAGGAAAACGGTCCGTTTGTTTTGATCGTTTGTTTTTTCTGACATTCAAAAGTGCAGAGAATATCTGACGAAACTAGACGAGGCATTATTAATGTATTGTGTCTTTCATAAAATAAAATAAAATAAAAAATGAGTGCTCATAATGAACAGGAACATTTCTGTCAACAGAATATCATATTTTTATCAGGTGGCACCCAGCCAGCCTATGCTTCATGTGTTAAAGCTGCATTATCTTTCCTGACCACCAGGGGGCAACTCCTCTGGTTGTATAGAAGTCAATGCGTCATTCGCTAAAGCTGCATTCTCTCTCCTGACCACCAGAGGGCAACTAAACTGGTTGTATAGAAGTCTATGCTTCATGTGCTAAAGCTGCATTCTTTCTCCTGACCACCAGGAGGTGACTCCTCTGGTTGTATAGAAGTCTAAATGATGACTCTACTTCTCTCTTGATGTATCCCCTCAGTAAACAGTGTAAACATGAGTTTATGTCTTAATCTCTTGTTTAAAGTCTTCTTCTATATAGCATGATGTCATCATTTATACTTTATGGACATTTAGAGTCACACAGACCATAAAGCAGGAGACGCTTGAGGGGCGGGGCTACGAGGTGATTGACAGGTTGCTTCCGCTACCAGAGACCATGTATATGGCGTCTCCATATCTCCATGGGGCACCTGTAAATCAAGTATGATTAACAATGTTTAGTATTTGAGAGTTTGGTGATGAACTAATAACTTCAGTGAAATATTCATATCTGTATATCTCAATAACTGTATGAGATATCAAAAAGATATAAAACAGCCCCCATGAGGTCGAAAAATGCATGATACTCCAGTGAGAGATAATTGAAATGTACAAAAACTGCTTATAGCAATAACACTGAGTTTATGATAGAGAGCATATTTGCATAATTCGTTTTAGTCATTTGTAATTCGAATGTCGAAAGCTCCTTTAAAATAGAGAAGCTTATTCCTGTATTTCCCAAAAACGGAGTTAAACAAATTGCGTTTATTTATTCTCCATCTTAAGCTGTTGATGTAATCTTAAGAGCATGCAGATGAAACATGTTGCCTATAGTTTTGTGTTTTGTGAAAATCCATTTTAAAGTGAAGTGTGGTTTTTATTAAAAACAGACTAAAAAGCAGTGAATCCTCAGAGCGTCCAGTTCCAATAACGAGTGCTGTGTTTGCTCGTAGAAATGAAAGGGAGCTTCCATCCGGAGGATTTAACGAGCGTCCCGTATTTATACATGTACAGGTAAAAAAAATAATTCAGTGAGGAGCCCGGTTCGTTAAAAACAAAGAAGAAGAAAGTTGTAGAAGAGTGAATAATGAGGGTGGAAGAAGGGTTTTCAATTTAAATAAATCTGGTTAATTCTTTAACTCGTTTATTTGTATTGTTCATTCATTCAAGACACCGAATTCTCTCATTCATCCGGGCGTGAATGTTTGTGTCATGAAACAGATTTATTGTGAGAAAACTGACAAAGTCTGGAAATTAATGATGTAGAAACATATAATAATATATATGAGGTCATGTACTCAGTTTGAGGATTCACATATTTATTTATATTGCATCATTAACAATGTTCACCCCCTGATATCCGTCCGATAGCTCGAGAAAAAACGTTTCTCAGAAAGTTTCTGTGCAGTTGCCGCTCGTTACGTGCAAAAAGTTTGTCTCAGGAAACAACTCGGTTAGGTTCAGGAAAAGATTTGAGTTTGTGTTAAAATACGGCGGACGAGACGAGTCTGTGTTGAATACACGGAGGAGTTTGAGGAGGTTGGAGACATTAAGTATTAAAGGTGCTAAATATGACATTCAAAGCTTTAAAGTGGCAGCAAAGCAGTGCCCACCCTGTGGTTCCCCCTCAGGTAACACCGTTACAACTGTTTGCACTGTTAGAGATGTTTGCACTGTTAGCAATGTTTGCACTGTTAAGAGATATTTGCACTGTTAGCGATGTTTGCACTGTTAGCGATGTTTGCACTGTTAGCGGTGTTTGCAGTGTTTGCACTGTTAGCGATGTTTGCACTGTTAGCGAGGTTTGCATTGTTAGCGATGTTTGCAGTGTTTGCACTGTTAGCGATGTTTGCACCGTTCGCGATGTTTGCACTGTTAGCGATGTTTGCATTGTTAGCGATGTTTGCACTGTTAGCGATGTTTGCACCGTTAGCAACATTGTACTTTAAGCTTCAAATCTCCGGCTCAGCCGTCCCCATGTTCAGAGCCGGTGAGTATCTATATAAATGATCCCAATCTAGCTCAAAAAACACCTTTTTAATTTGTGCATTAGCTTTTTCACAGATCTGAGGCAGCTGTGATTATCAGAGTTCATTTGTGAAGTGGCTGCGAGAGGAAACACGACGCTAAACGCTGCGACGGGCTGTGAGCTGTGAACATAAACATGAAGCCTCCTTTGAGCTGCTATTGCATTTAAGGTCAATTCAGTCTCATTAAACACAAACAGACAGACAATCTGGCCGCTCTGACCATCGTCTGTGTGTGTGTGTGTGTGTGTGATATTTCCATAAAACACAACTTTTAATTTACTTTGCCATTATTACACAATGCTAATGTTGAAATTAAACTTCAATTCGCGGAATACAAATTCCAGATTTCCATTGCATTCATTTCACTCCAAACTTCTCCAAAGCGAGTCTCTCTCTCTTTCTCTCTCTCTCTCTTTCTCTCTCTCTCTCTCTCTCTCTCTCTCTCTCTCTCTCTCTCCACCGCATTAAGACTAGAACACATTAGATCTGGTGAGTGTGTTCCCTGTAAACTCAAACTTCTTGCGGCTCAGTCGGAAAACGAAAAATCCCTCTTCGAGTCTTCGGAGAGGCGTAATGAAAAAGCTCAAACTGCGCCTGCTCTCGTTTTTATTTCCCTCGGCTGTGAAGTCAAATCCATGATTGGTTCCCTCCGGAGGCTTTAATGGGGTTTGTCAGTGAAATGAAATTTAGCCTTAAATTGCCTGTAGAAAACACACAGTCATCTCAGGGAACAACATGTAGACACACTCGAGTGTGTTGCTTCTGTTGGATAACATGCTCGTGACATTTGATCCCCCATGTTTTTAACCAAAGAACATGGCTTCCGTTAGCCACGGATAGAAATGTTGTGAAGCTGTTTTTCCTTCCTGAGCTTTGAGTTTCTCTGGATTTGATTACAGTCCATGTCTCTGTTGCTACCGCAAGTCCACAAAAAGCCTTAATGATAGCCTCTCACACACACACACACACACACACACAACCAGCATGTGATTTACGTGTGTTACCACCTGCTGGTCTGGGCAGGATGCTTCACTGTCAAAGATGAATGTCTCCTTTCATATTTGTGAGAGACCCAGCAGAGAAAAGCTGGAGGTCTCTGCCTTGATATCTTTGACTCAGGAGATGCAATCTTATACATTTTATTATATATATAAATTTTTTTTTAAGCCTTAACCTGCGCTGTTTTCCTTTTTATTTTATTCTTCCAGAAATACCACATTAAGACCCCAAGACTAGAGGTGAGTCACTTTGTGTTTTTAAATGAAAAGGATGAACACGTGAATAAACTGGGATAATCGGATCAACAGGCTCAGTTTTCCAGTCATTCCACATTTATGCAATTCCAAATAAAAGATTCTCGGAGGATTTGTAGTTTTAGTAGAGATTTGTAGTATTTTGGGTTATCTAGAGGCCAAAATTGTATCGGAATAATGATGATATTAATAAGTATGCAAAACTCTGCCAAATCCTACACACGGTTGTCAAAAGATAGAAGTGTTAAGAGGCGTGTCTTCATTTGGTTTTGCTGGAGATGTTTTCTCATCTTTTGGTTTTGAACATCGTTTGGTTGCAGCCCCAAAAAAATAAAATGGTGCTTTGAAGACCAGCGTCATGGTGTCACGGTGTAACCGGTCCCCATGCTGGGGAACAAAGTAGCCCAACAGGCTTTTTAAATTTAATCTGAAACATTTGGGCAGCACGGTGGCTCAGTGGTTAGTACTGTCGCCTCACAGCAAGAAGGCCCTGGGTTCGAATCCCGGTCGTCCCGGTCGTTCCAGGTCCTTTCTGTGTGGAGTTTGCATGTTCTCCTCGTGCCTGCGTGGGTTTCCTCCGGTACTCGGTTTCCCCACCATCATAAAGACATGCACCGCAGCCTCACCCCGGTTCGTATGGATGTGAATGAATGTTGGTGGTGGTCGGAGGGCCGAGGGCGCTGATTGGCTGCCACGCTTCTGTCAGTCTGCCCCAGGGCAGCTGTGGCTATTGATGTAGCTTACCACCACCGGGATGACTGTGTGTGTGTATGACTACTGGACTCTGGACTGTAAAGCGACTTTGAGTGTCTAGAGAAGCGCTATATAAAATAAATGATTATTATTATTATATATTTAACCAGCAGATTCTCCTGATGTTGGTTCATGTATTTTAATTGCTTGTTTGGTTTTGAATGCACTCTTAACATAGTTTTAAAAGCCTTTTTTTCATTCACTTAACTATATTCATATCAGCCTCATAGCCTTCATAAAGAGATGCAGGGTCAAAATATATACATATATAATATATATATATATTAATTAATTAAATACATTATATATATATATTTATTATATATATTGTATATATTTTTATAATATATATGTATATATATATATATATATATATATATTTACTTACACTACCGTTCAAAAGTTTGGGGTCATCCAGACAATTTCGTGTCTTCCATGAAAACTCATTTTATTTATCAAATGAATTGAAAATTGAATAGAAAATATAGTCAAGACATTGACAAGGTTAGAAATAATGATTAATATTTGAAGTATTAATTTTGTTCTTCAAACTTCAAGCTCAAAGGAAGGCCAGTTGAATAGCTTATATCACCAGCATAACTGTTTTCAGCTGTGCTAACATAATTGCACAAGGGTTTTCTAATCAGACATTAGTCTTCTAAGGCGATTAGCAAACACAATGTACCATTAGAACACTGGAGTGATAGTTGATGGAAATGGGCCTCTATACACCTCTGGAGATATTTCAAGAAACCAGACGTTTCCACCTAGAATAGTCATTTACCACATTAACAATGTAGAGTGTGTATTTTTGATTAATGTTATCTTTATTGAAAAAACAGGGCTTTTCTTTGAAAAATAAAGACATTTCTAAGTGACCCCAAACTTTTGAACGGTAGAGTATATAATATATACATATATATATCTATATATAATATATTTAACCCTTGTGTTGCCTTAGGGTCATTTTGACCGAATCAATATTACACCCTCCCTCCGCCTTTGGGTCATTTTGACCCGATTCAATGTTTCACCCTCCTGTTACCTTTATATTTACAAACATATTTTACCCTTTGGGTTCAATTTGACGCCAGCAATTAAAACCTCCAGAAAATTATTAGAATTAATATTGTTTTCCAAGTTTAAGTGTGAGGCACTTTATGTTTGTTTGTTGACTACCGAAAGAACACCGACATTAAACATTGAATGGGGTCAAATTAATCCGGGGAGGTATATTGATTCGGTCAAATGACCCTAAGGCAACATAAGGGTTAATAAATATCTAAAATATTTATAAGTATATATTTATATGTATTTATTTTATTTATATATATATATATATATATATGTATATATATACGGCTGCAATTCTGAGTCACATTTATTCACCCAGACATGAGAGAACTGACTCAATGCCTCAATCACTGTGATGCAAACTGAGTCGCTGTGAAAGCGAAGCATCTTTTCCCTTCAAATTAATTCTCCATCATGTGTGCAACATATTTTACGACATCAAAAGCAATTTCTTTTTAAATTCCATCCCAAAAAGGTCTTCCTGGACAAGATAAATATTTCTTCAAATTACAAAACTGATGACTGGATGCCTTTTCTCCTGTTTGTGTGTGTGTGTGTGTTTTCGCATGTTCATCGTCACGGCTGCCTTTGTTTGTTTGTTTGTTTGTTTGTTGGTTGCCGCCAGGAAGCAGAAGAAGTCCTCAACAAGCAGAAAACACTTCCCTAATATGACGCTATGAAGGCACACACATTTATTTGGAATTGGGTTTCCGTCTCTTGAATTATTCTCCTTTTTGCTCAGTTTTGGTCTCCACCCACTCCTCTGACAAAGATCTCTCCATCGTGGACGTTCCTCACCAGTTGGGCCTCATCGGGTTCATTCCTCTCATGTCCTCTTGTAATAAGAGATGTGGAACCTCAACACTTTAAAGCAAAGGTTGTTGTTTTCCATAACAGACTGGGCTGTCAGAATGTGTACACTGTGATGTCACATCCATGTATAGATAATTAGGTGACCATAAGTACACAAGAAAACCCCAAAAACGGAAATGGTGAACTTTGCCCAACACAGAATAAAACTATTACTACGAGACTCAGATGGTCAAGAGTACTCCTTGCACTTCCATTCACTATCTATCTATTTACTATTGCATCTATTTATTTATTGATTTATCTATTTACTATTTTATTTATTTATTGACTATTTCATTTATTAAATGACTTTTATTTATTTATTTTCGATTTTATTTATTCATCTATTTATTATTTTATTTATCTACTATTTTATATATTTACTATTTTATTTATTCATCTATTTACTTTTTATTTATTTATTTACTTTTTAAAATTGTATTCATGTATTTGTGTATTTTATTTATTTATCGATTTTCAGGGATTCCCAAAGTGTGGCGCGAGCTGCCTCTAGGGGGTGCGCGAGAGGAAAAATGTAATGGTGGTCTAATGGTGTAATAATTAATATTAAACATTCTCAGGGCTCTCAAGTGTCATTTCGGTCTTAACTCACGCACTCCCGCCACACATCGTATTTCTTACGCTGAAAAAAACTCTTGGCTATTCAATGTTTGAATGCAGGGGTGCTCAATACGTCGATCGTGATCGCCGCAGAGCTCCGACGCAGGTCCGCGCGCATCGGGACAGAGCAAAGAAAAAGTCACTGCAACCCCCGCCCTGTCACTCGCCCCTCCCGTTGCCCCCAGTCAACAACTCTTGCATTCCGTTGCGTTTTTTTTTTACGGTGTGGGGATTGGGGTGTGAACCCGTCGGGATGTAGAAGGGGTGCGTGGCCAAAAGTTTGGGAACCCTGATCTATTTGATTTATTCATCAATTTACTATTTCATTTATTAATTTATTTATATATGTACCATTCTATTTATATATTTCCTCTTATTTTATTCATGTCTTTGTGTATTTATTAATTTTTTTATTTTATTCATCACATGGCCCGTGCTTCACCTTTCCACCAAGTTTTATAAAAATCGAGCCCGTAGTTTTTCACACGTTCAGCATATCTGTTGCACACGTAAGAAATTGAGAAAGACTTTCTTGACCATAATTAAGAAAGATAAACGATCCAGAAAGACATCCGGGACGCTTTGAAGAGGTTGTTGACTTCTCACCATCCGGATAAACATTTTAGAAGTGAAGACCTGAGAGTGGCTTCGGTCACATTTAACATTCCCCTCAGAGGGCTTTAGAATCTGTACACATACGACATCCCTGACCTTTGACCTCACATCGGATCTGGAAAAACTCCTGCCACTAAGAGGGAGGACCAATGAGGTCGGCCTTTGAGGCCGGAGGCACAAAGAAGGAGGCGGGGCCATCGGGAAGGAGGCCGGGTCCGGGCCAGAGGCCGGATGCAGGAAGCAGGGGTCAGGACCCGGATCCAGCTTCAGACCCAGCCGAGACGTGGAGTCACAAGGACTCCGCGGAGGAAGCAGAGTTATTAATGTGTGATGGAGAGATGTTGTTGAGATATGCTCTCATATTGTGTGATTGGACATTGGGCAACTTGAACTGATTGTGACCAATGAACCTGATTTGAGCCACCTGTGTGTGGGCGTGAACTGTTTATTTGAGTGTCAATAAAAAGCCTCACTGGAGGGTGAGGGCAGTACTCTATTGGCTGTGTAACAGACAAGTCACGTATCCTGTGTCTCCATACTTCTTTAATTCCTCCGTCTAGTAAGTCTTATTGTTGGTGCTATTTGTGTTATGTTTTATCCACTGTGCTCTTAGCTCTGCTAAGAGGTTATGGGCCCAGGTGATGGCGAAAACCTATAGAGCAAAACATTAAAAACTAACACTTAAGACTAGGTGCGTGTAGGCACCAAACATGACTAGTAGCAGAAAGCCAGTAGAGCCGAGTGGGAGCCGCTGGTCGCGCTTGTTATTTGACGGGGATGAAAATAAGTATGAACTGTGGGAGACTAAGTTCTTGGGCCACCTTCGTCTGCAAGGGTTGAAAGAAACCATTCTGAGAGTGCCTGTGACAGAGGACGAAGAGGAACTGCTGCGGAATGAGGCAAAGAATGAAGAAGCATATGCTGAGCTTATCCAGTTTCTGGATGATAAGAGCCTGTCCCTGGTGATGCGGGTAGCACCTGACGACGGTAGAGCAGCACTACTTATTTTGAGAAACTATTACCAAGGCAGAGGAAAGCCAAGAATTATCAGCCTTTATACTGAGCTCACCTCGCTCCAGAAGTCAAGCAGCGAGAGTGTAACCGAGTATGTGATACGTGCTGAGACAGTCAGCACAGCGTTGAGAAACGCAGGCGAGACTTTGAGTGACGGGCTACTTGTAGCTATGGTTCTAAAAGGGCTTCCCGAATCGTTTAAACCGTTTGTTATCTACATCACGCAAAGAGATGAGACCGTGGCGTTTCCTGAATTCAAGACGAAACTGCGAAGCTACGAGGACACAGAGAAGATGCGTGCTCCAGACACTGAGGACAATGTGATGACAGCACGGGGGCGACGAGCAGCGAGACCCACCAGACGAGGTGGAGGTCCAGGCGAACGTGAGCAGCAGCAGCAGCAGCAGCAGCAGGCGACGGGGGACGCGAGCCTGGGGTGTTTCAGGTGTGGGGCACACGGACACCTCGCCCGCGCTTGTCAGCGCAAAGTGTGGTGCAGCCACTGCAGGAGCGACACACAGCAGCGAGACCTGTCGGAGCAAGAAGCGACGAGGCCGAGATGACGCCCGTAAAGCTTCAGAGGAGACGGGGGAGGAGGACGAGTATGCGTTCGGTTGAGCGACATGCCAGCAGATGTCCAGCCGAGCCAAGATGTCAACGTGAGGGGCCTGATGGTCGACTGCGGGCGACCTCGCACATCGTTACAGACCTCGCCAAGTTCAAGTGTTTCAACGGCGAGTTCAAGGCCGAGTCACACTGTGTTGAGCTGGCCGACGGCACCGGTGCAGCGGCGTAGCAGAGCGGCGAGGCGACGCGGTGGTCTGTCTGACGGACAGCACAGGTCGACAGCTGAGAACAACGCTGAAAGACACGTTGTACATCCCCTCCTATCCGCAAGACATCTTTTCTGTAAAAGCGGCTACAGCAAGTGACGCGACGGTGATCTTCAAGAAAGGAGAGGACATTCTGATTCACAGAAATGGTACGAAATTCCACATACACGTACACAACAGGCTTTATTATTTACACACGGTAGATAATGATGTGAAATGTGATGACCAAGTTAAAGGGTGTCTTGATTTACAAACGTGGCATGAAGTATTGGGTCACTGTAACTATGAGGATGTGTTGAAGTTGCCACCTGTTGTCGAGGGCATGCAAATTAAAGGGGCAACCAGTAAACCTCCACACTGTGATGTATGTATTCAGGGAAAATTTGTGCAGACCATAAATAGAAAGCCTGATGCTAGAGCTACAGAGCCACTAGGGCTGGTCCACACAGATTTGGCAGGACCAATATCCCCAGAGTCCAGAGAGGGGTTTAAGTATACACTGTCGTTTACTGATGATTTTTCCAGTGCTGTATTTGTGTATTTCCTTAAAAATAAGAGTGACACAGTGCAAGCCACTGAGCGGTTTCTGGCCGATGTAGCGCCTTATGGCAAAATTAAGCGTTTGCGATCAGATAATGGTACAGAGTACACTGCTAAGAGTTTCAAATCTTTAATGGTTAAAAATGCTATTAGGCACGAGACCTCAGCTCCGTATTCTCCACATCAAAATGGAACGGCTGAGCGAAATTGGCGCACACTTTTTGATATGGCAAGATGCATGTTAATTGAGAGTGGCCTACCAAAAGGTCTGTGGCCGTATGCTGTACAGACAGCAGCAGTGATTAAGAATAGAAGAAGAATATACACTTTTATTAATCCCCAAGGGGAAATTAGTTCTCTGCATTTAACCCATCCTTAGTTATTAAGGAGCAGTGGGCTGCGGTGAAGCGCCCGTGAAGCAACTGGGGTTCAGTGCCTTGCTCAAGGACACTTCGACTTGCAACTAATGGGGAGAGCGGGGATCGAACCCACAACCCTGCGGTTGCAGGACGGCCCTCTTACCCCACTGAGCTAAAGCCGCCCCAAATTAGAAACCGTTGTTTCAACAAACGAACAAAGCAAACACCAGTACAGGCGTTGACTGGGAGACAACCCAACCTGTCCAAAATGCAAAAGTTTGGCTCACAGTGTTTTGCTTATGTTCAAGACAAGAAAAAACTTGACCCAAGGGGTGTAAAAGGTGTTTTTGTTGGGTATGACAAAAACAGTCCAGCATACCTGATCTATTTTCCTGACAGCGGGAAGGTGCAGAGAAATAGATTAGTCAAGTTTGTTTCTCAGCCTGGGGTTGAGCAACAGACTCAGACTAATGTTGATGCTGATGATGATGATCTGATGGTAGAATACAGAGCAGATAGATTCAGGCAGAATGCAATCCCAGTCCTTGAGACTGAAGAGGTTCCAGTCATTGTGACTGAGGAGAGTAGCCAACCGAGAGCAGTTGAAGTTAAGCATGAGCGAGAACTTACCCTTCTAGAGTGAGAAGGAAGCCATTTTACCTACGTGACAATGTTTCTCAGTCTGCTGGAAAAATGGACCAGGTCCAAAGTAACATTGATTACTGTTATAAAGTCATTTGCGACATACCTGTAACTTTTGAAGGAGCCATGAGCTCAGACAAATCAAAAGAGTGGGTTAATGCCATGGATGAAGAAATGCAGTCTCTTAAAGCAAATAACACATTTACTCTAACCAACTTGCCTCCGAGTAAGAAAGCAGTGGGGTAGATGGGTTTATGCTCTAAAGAAAAACAGTGATGGGTCTGAGAGATACAAGGCCAGGTATGTAGCAAAGGGTTACAGTCAAAATTGGGAGTTGACTACAAGGAGACATTTTCTCCTACTGCTAACCTGACTAGTGTCAGAGTGTTGATGCAGAAAGCAGCACAGGACGACTTGATTTTGCACCAGATGGATGTCAAAACGGCCTACTTAAATGCACCGATAGACTGTGAGATCTACATGGAACAACCAGAGGGTTACGAGGTGAAATCTAGCACCAATGAAAAGTTGGTCTGTAAGCTAGAACGCTCATTATATGGGCTAAAACAATCGGGCAGAAATTGGAACAAAGTGTTGCATGATTATCTCACAAAGAATCATTTTGTGCAAAATCAAGCAGACAATTGTGTTTACACAAGAGAAACGGAACACGACAAGGTGTTAATGGTGATCTGGGTTGACGATTTGATCATTGCTGCAAGTGATGAAAATGCGCTAAAGTCTGTGAAAGCGATGCTTGCATCCAGGTTCCAAATGAAAGATTTGGGAAGACTCAGACATTTTCTGGGTATTGATTTCAACCAGTTTGATAACTGTGTGAAAATGTCACAAGCAAAGTATGTTGACAAAATCCTGGAAAGATTTGACATGCAGGATTGCAAACCAAGGTCTACACCTTGTGAACAAAAACTAAACTACACTGATGGTGCCGACATGATGATAGACGTCAGAAAGTATAGAGAGGTAGTCGGTAGCCTCATCTATTTGTCTGTTTGTACGAGACCTGATTTAAGTTTTGTTGTAAGCAAGCTGTCACAGTACTTTTCAGAGCCAACTGATGAGCAATGGGTTACAGTTAAACATGTTCTCCGGTATCTTAAAGGTACAAGTGACAAAGGGTTGTGTTACACAAAATGTGATACTTTAGGTCTACAAGCATACAGTGACGCAGATTGGGCAGCTGACAATGATAGACGCAGTACCACTGGTTATTGTGTGAGCCTAACAAAACATGGCACACTGGTTTCCTGGAAAACCAAAAAGCAGCCCACTGTTGCACTGTCCACTTGTGAGGCAGAGTATATGGCTTTAGTAGCCACAATTCAAGAGTGCCTGTATCTGAAACAGCTTCTTGAAGGTCTTGATAAACAGAAGTATCCACAACCTAAGGTTTTCGAAGACAACCAAGGTACAATTGCTTTAGCAAAGGATCCTGTCAGCCGACAGAGATGTAAACATATTGACATCAAGTATCATTTCATTAGGTCCACTGTGAACGATGGTCACATTGTATTAGAATACTGTCCTACTGAGGAAATGGTAGCAGATGTGATGACAAAGCCTGCTACCAAATTTAAGTTGAATAAGTTTGATGAATTTATTTTTGGAAAATGATGTACTGAACAATGTACTTATGAACTTCACAAAGTAAGAGCAAGTGGGGGTGTTGAGATATGCTCTCATATTGTGTGATTGGACATTGGGCAACTTGAACTGATTGTGACCAATGAACCTGATTTGAGCCACCTGTGTGTGGGCGTGAACTGTTTATTTGAGTGTCAATAAAAAGCCTCACTGGAGGGTGAGGGCAGTACTCTATTGGCTGTGTAACAGACAAGTCACGTATCCTGTGTCTCCATACTTCTTTAATTCCTCCGTCTAGTAAGTCTTATTGTTGGTGCTATTTGTGTTATGTTTTATCCACTGTGCTCTTAGCTCTGCTAAGAGATGTGAATTCATCCATAAGGAGAGAGAGGAGAGAGGTGCTCAGTGTATCCTAAACGTCCCCCAGCAGCCTATCAGCCTCCAGCAGCTTCTCTAGGGGCGGGACCAGGTGAACCTGACTCAGCTCTAACTATAAAATTTCCCGGAAAATCAAGAATTTTTTTTTTTTTTTGGCGTATCTTAAAATGCAGTGTACTGTAAAATATATATAAATTATTATATGAATATATATGTTTATTTCTTATCATACATTATTTATTTGGTCCGTGTAAACGCGTTTTGTTTTCTCTCATCGGCATTTTGCTTGAACATTTGAACATCGCCGATGAGTCTTTTTTGTTGTTCCTGTTTTGAAATGCAAAAGATGTTTTCATCATCCAGCAGCAGAACAAAAGACCTCAGTGAGTCTCCGCTACATTCAGTATTTGCATAATCAAATCTAACATCTGCTGAAGGTCAACGGAAATGTGTAAACTTGCAAAAATACAAGATTTTAATGAGACGCTTATTGTTTTATTTTGATGCGTCATCCCATTTTTTAAAAGTGACGAGTTCATTACGCCGTCATTAGAGTGGAAGGCACGCAAACGTCACGTGAAATATGAAGCGTCTCCTTGATGAACTGTCACGGGAACTAAATGAGCCATGAATAATGCGAAGTGTTGCACCTCCAGGGATAAACAAAGCAGAGGTGGCAGAATTTTTGAAGAGAATTACAAGAGACTGGAATGACCAGTTCAGGGGGAGTAGGAAACCACAGCGTCACCTGCATTTTATTCACCATTTTATTTGATTACGTTATCTCTATACCTCCGCTCTTGTTGTGCCCTGAGGAGACGATGCTGAGGCGTTGGCCGCCACTAGATGTCGGCATCGGCCAACGCCTCCGCCGGAGAGATCGCGGCCTGTCGACGCTCGCTGATAGAACTGACCTCCTCAGAACCTGCTTCTTGAAAAGCTGGAGAAAAGAACACGAGTAGAACGGACATTGAATTGTTCTTTCGCGGTCGTTGGACGTCCGGCTGGTTAGCTTGTTAGCTTGTCCTCCGCTTCTTAACCCTACTACTTAATCCACTGAAAAACCTCCCCTCAGTGAGTCCACAAGTCTGTTTTGTTTATAGCGGAAGTTATCACGCCACAGCGGTTGCAAAGGCAACAGCTCATGTGAAAATGGCCGCCGCTCTGACCACCCTGCTACTCTAAAATCTGTACGTTCTTCTCCTGTTCATTTCCTATGCCTGTAACATTTGTTTGGTTTGCGAAATGAAAAAAGAAAAGGTTGACGCAATTCGGTCGGTGGGATCGGCGGCTCCTGTGAATGTTGACAGAGGGCGCTGTGCCGAATGCAATCAGAGTCGGATCGACTTTCGGCGATCCAAAGTAAATGTCCGAATGAAGGAAGAAAGAAGAAAACTCGGCTCTGGAAAAACTTAAAAGTAAATTACACTACCGTTCAAAAGTTTGGGGTCACTTAGAAATGTCTTTATTTTTCAAAGAAAAGCACTGTTTTTTCAATAAAGATAACATTAATCAAAAATACACACTATACATTGTTAATGTGGTAAATGACTATTCTAGGTGGAAACGTCTGGTTTCTAATGAAATATCTCCAGAGGTGTATAGAGGCCCATTTCCATCAACGATCACTCCAGTGTTCTAATGGTACATTGTGTTTGCTCATCGCCTTAGAAGACTAATGTCTGATTAGAAAACCCTTGTGCAATTATGTTAGCACAGCTGAAAACAGTTATGCTGGTGATATAAGCTATACAACTGGCCTTCCTTTGAGCTTGAAGTTTGAAGAACAAAATTAATACTTCAAATATTAATCATTATTTCTAACCTTGTCAATGTCTTGACTATATTTGCTATTCAATTTTCAATTCATTTGATAAATAAAAGTGAGTTTTCATGGAAGACACGAAATTGTCTGGATGACCCCAAACTTTTGAACGGTAGTGTAAGTTTATCTTAGATTTGTCTGCGAGTGGCTTTGTACATGTGCCTCAACGGGCATGTACAAGCTCACTATAGTGTTACAGAGGAAAAAGAAACGAGGTTCAGCGTCTTAAAGATGCAATACGTATAGAATAATATCAGGAAACGTCAGGATTAGGCCAAACACACACCTAAAAGCCACCATTCAGATTGTTTTCTTCTCAAATAATGCACAATTTCCTCCAAGAAATGCGCTTACGATTCAAAGACCTTTAAAAATAATTAACATAACAAACACTGTTGGACCAAAAAAGCCACACCTTTCATGTGACTCCAGCCGAGATAACAAAACTAAATGTTCTCGCTGGTATTTAAATAGCGCTAGTCCTTTACTAAGTTTATTCAAATAACTCAATAATACTGTGATAACAATGTTAAGGCACTCGTTGGTTTTAGTATGTTCCCAGTGAAAACGTACTGCTTTGGATATCGGGCCAAATCCATCACTTACCCCAGCAACTTTAGAGAATGTCATGAGCACATATTTGTATTTAATAATTGAATAATGTAATAGGTTTAAGAACCCGGCAGGGTGGAAGTTATTGCCAGTTTTGGTAGATTCACAGCAACGTGGAAGAAAAAGGCCAATGGCTAACCGTAATCTTTAATCTTCCTCTGCAATAACTCAATGTTAACTTCAAGGACTATCAGCCCAGCGATTATATCATTGTCCAAAAATTTGCTTTTTGACATGTCCAGCTACGACTTAACGTGTCCCGGAAATGTCTCGAAGGCTCGATTTCCTTTGAGAGTCGAAACGAATGGAAAGCGAAGCTTCGTCAGCACCTCTTTCTTTGTGGGGGGAAAAATCACAACATTGACCTCACATGCTCCTTTCCATGCTTAAAGGAGTGTTTACAACTGAGTTTTAAAAGGTATTTGTTCGTGAGTTGTTTATGATACTGGGTGGAAATCACCTCCTTAAATAAAAAACCCACAAAACCCTCAACAAATAAAGCAAAAATATGATTCAACATAAGAATAGTTGAGAAGGCACAAAGCTTGAAATAAAATTCGGGACTTACTGTTCAATAAAAAAGAGTTTATAAAAGGCACAGATTGAAGTGTGCAACACAGATGTTAAAGTCAGTGTTTAACATTTAATGTCCAGATGGAGCTGAGATTTGGTAGCTGCTGTCACAGCTGTTCAAGGGCAGCTTTTCCCCCTCACAGATCTGATGTAACTACGGTAGTGAAATGTAGTAAATGCTTCGTTGACCATTTGCTCGACCTTCACCCCGAACAGTAATGGTCCAATCGCTGCTTAACGGACCCGACACGGGCACGTCGAGGAAAGCTCGGATTTCTCCACATATTGAAGACGTGTGTGCGCGGCTAGTTAAGTTCACTTTGACGTTTAAAGAGTTCGGATTCGGAGAGTTTCGACTGTTCTTTTATATCCTTTCCAAAAACCAACAACATTAAAGAGAGAGAGAGAGTGAAAGTAAAACGATCGGACGCTGTGTTTATGCGCTCTTGAGCTCGTGAGTGTGTCCGGCAAACCGGTCGAGAACACATCGTGAACACGGCATTAGTTTGTGGGTTTACGCGCTATTGAAAAAGAAAAGGCCCCATTCACCACGTTGTATTTTCCCACCGGTATTTTAGTTCACGCTGCAGCAACTCAAGCCAAGAGACATGATGCTACCAAACACATCCTTTTGCTCTCAATGTAAAAGAGCTCTTTCTCTAGTAGCATTAAAACACAAGCAGTCAAACCAGAAAGAGATGACACTTATTTCACATTTTCCTTTATTATACTAAATAGCTCTACGCTGCAAAATGAGAAAACAATCTGTTAATGCTTGAGGATTTTTGCCTGGGGCTTGTATTTTAATCTTTGAGCATGATTGCATGTGTATCAAGTGCATATTAAAAAGCTATTGCAAAACTGTAATTTGATAGTCGGATGAAAAGCAGGAGGCGCCGTTTTCAGCCAACTTACGGAGCAAAATGTTAGTTTAACTCGCTAGATAGATAAAACTCACCAAGCAATAATCATAATTTCAGCCGGCAAAACATAGACGTGCAAAGTCTCCTTTGTCGGCCGTTACAAGTCATCTGGAAGATTTTAAAAGTCAGCAAGGGCCGGTGTTTTTAGCCAACTCGTGAGGCAAAAAATGTTCGCTTCATTTAGCTGTCTAGATAGCCATACAATCCCAGAGCAATAAATATCATTTCAACCAGTAAAATCTACGATTGCAAAGTAAAAAACATACTTATTCATGAATATTTGTGATAGTAAGTCTGCCAGTTCATCGTCGTAAACTCCATAATGTGTCAGAAGGACAGAAGGAGCTCGACAGGTTTGAAAACAGACATCTGGGCCGAGCGTAGCTTTTACTGCCTTCTATATATTGCAAAGGCACAGCCCAAGGGGACCTGGAATGGTGATCGGCCATCAGAAACAATGGCACACCGACTCCATCCTCCTTAAAGCGAGAATCAAAAGAAAGACCGTCTCCGCCGAGGACAGCGTGGGCGTCGAGGGCGTCGTTCACCAGGCGGACGGCGTTCGAGGACGGGCTCATTCCTGCGGCTTGGCGCCCGAGCCAGGAACAAGTCGGGATGCTCGCGGAGCACCCGGCCGCCATTCATGTAGCAGCACGATCCAAAGATGACCGCACCGGCCTCAGCGGCTCTGCCAACTTCCACACAAATTGCTGACAGCATGTGGAAAGCATGCCGCGCAGAAAGAGCTCGAATAAGTGGCCGTGTGGCGGAGTTTCAAGAGGCACTCGACAAGCCCCACTGTGCCGGGTGGAGTGGCAGTGTGTGTGTGTGTGCCGTGAAGGGGTTTGCACACACACACACACACACACACACACAGCATAAACAGCTCTGATCAAAGTATTTTATTAGTAGCTCGACAGTTTTATTCCTCTTCCATTTGGTGCATAACCATTTGTCTTAAAGATTCTGATCCGGGGATCAATTTTTAATGCCGTCACCTCGAGCTGCAAAGAGGCGATCAGTCAGAGCAGCAACTAATCAGTGGAGAAAACAAATGTTAGCAGCTCTCAAGCATTCCTCTCTTTGGTTCCTCCGACTCACACCTTTAAATGAGATTTTTTTCCGGGGTGTAATTCAGCGAGTCACCTCACTCCCCATCTCTCAGGTATAGAAGTTAAGTGTCGCACTCGAGTTTAAAGCTCTTCACAAGCGACTCCCTCCGCCACGCGACCTTTTCCTGAGGCTGATGAGTGTTCTGGAGTGATTGCGCGTCGCAGACCCTTTAGCAGGGGCTATAAAACCTTCGAGCTTTCATTAAAGGGCAGCCACGGCTTTAAAGACTTGGCTCACGCCATCCCGACCACATTTGCACCCCATCGACCGGACGTCGAGGCGTAACTCACGAAGAGGGTCGAGAGGGGCATTGTTCTCACCTTTCCTCAGGGGTTACTTACCGATGTTCATATTAGGGCAGTGTACAGACAAAACATTCAAATAGCCTCACGAGCAATTATACAAGAACTCTTGATCCCTAAATGTTGTACCTTGATAGTTCCCTCAACGGATCCCTTTTAATCTAGACTCATAACTAAATGGCTAAAAAGTTATGTTTTGAATGTCGATAAATAATTTTTTCCCGTTAGAAAATAGAAGCTCGAGTTGTCGGGAAAATGTCGCAAGTTAAATTTTCTTTCTTCATTATTATAACATTTCAACTAAGATGAGCTATTCCTGAAAGAGTTACAGAAAGATGAGTTAAATCAACAAGATGTGGAGCCAACTTTTATCACCATGTTTGCATAAGCGGAGTCCGTCTGTCAATGGATTCAACGAGACGTTTAACTTTAACAGCTTTTATTCTCGTGTTTGTCCGACTCCATCAATCAATACGAGAAAGACGCTTTAACTCGTTTTTCTACGTTGCCTCAACTGGGATTAAAGTCGGCACAATTTCAAATAGGATTCACCTTTTGTCTCCTCAAATAAATGATCCATTCCAAGTTCAAGGGGCTAAAGTTCCTCAAAACATCTCGAGGTCCATTGAAAAGCGGTTCCAGAGCTTTCACTCATATCCCGTCATCACCACCAGTAGTTTTCCCAGAATGTCTCCGTCCCTCCTCTCTCTGCCACATTCTTCACTCCCCAAATCCCTCTCCGTTGACACTCTTTCCATCCGTCCACCAGACGCCCTCCTTCCCCCCGTCACCTGACTGCGGCGAACACACACAATACACACACCTGTTCCCACTTTCCTCATCAGCCCTGGAGCAGATATTTACTCAACTCCTTTTCCACTCCCTCCTCCCTGCCGGTCGGTCGGAGTCGCTACGTGACTTTCAGCGCCGCGAAGCCAACAAACTAAATGGGCCTCTCTGTGTTTCCTGTTGCAATATTTGTCGGCGCGATGGCAAGACATGAAGGGAACTCGGAAAAACCGTTTCCAAGGTCAACAATGCAACTATTGACTGTTATTAAACCGTGGATGGAGCAGCAGCCCGGCAGCCAGACTTAGCGGTTCTCCCGACATGGCCCATTGGAGCTGAGCGGGGGGCACCGGTTCGTGAGGGCGCCACCTGAAGCGAGAAGGTCAAATCCCCCGCCGGCGTGGAGCAGGTTGGAGCATCGGGGGAAAAGAAGAACCTCTCTGATGGAAAAGAAACATGGAGTACAAGTGTCAGAAATACACCAGGGAAAAGGGAAAACTGCCGCTAAGACATATAATGTTGCCCCTGATATCAGTAGGAGAGGCAACAAATCATCATTTGATAATTTAATAGTGTTTTGTTTTTGTTCTGTGTTGTGTGGGTGTCCTATCTGTATTACCTGTACTATTTGTAATGATAAAAAAAAATTTATAATCGTTAATAGTTGTTTAAAAAATGTAATAACAATAAATAACCACAAATAAATAAGACTGATTTCTGTTTGTTTGTTTTTTGTTCAAAAGATCTCAGAAAACACTTTTAATCTGTAGACTACGGCCTAATAGTCTTATTATTGCCATTTTTATGACAATGGCTCAAATACAGTAAGCATAAATAAGTATATTTATTATTATTCGGGTTCTGGCCTAAGATGGCAGCGTAAAGGTTTTACACCGGCAACACATCAAATCACAAATAATCATAAAAAGCAAAGAAAACATAAAGAGCAGAGAGAAAGTGAAGAATAGGATAGAAGTGACAACATGACTAACACTTCTAGCTCTAGATCCCATTCCTATTTTACACATGCACTGAAACACAAGTCATACGGCATTATTACATCTACTTAATAAATATTCATTTCACAGAATCTCATATTTACTTTTTTCGTCAGAGAGAATAAAACCACAAAATATTAAAGAAAATAGAATTTCAAAGACTTAAATCACAGCAGCAAATGACATCAACCCCCAAAAACTGTCATTCAATTTCAGGAGAAGTAGTGTTTGCCTAAAATATCTGCTGTGTTTGTGTTGGTTAAATTATTGTAAATGTACAATACTGTACTGAAGTATGAATGAACAAAGGATGTAAAGTGTTACTCAGCTTTGGGTAATTATGCAGGAACCGCCCTCAAGGCCCTGAAAGACCGGAGGCAATATGTCGATAGGCGACGGAATGTTTGATGGATAAATGGTCTCCGTGTGTTCAGGTGTCGTCTTCAATCCTTCGGGTTTCCCTGTAAATGTACCCTCGTGTTTAATGTCACATTGCTATGAATTGTGGGTAATCCCCTCAGGGCAAAGTGTTCATAAAGGGCTCAGAAAGGTCTGCGGGAGAGCCCTCAGAACACTGTGGTCAGACGGCGTGACGGGACTGAACTTCTCTGACGTCTCGGTGGCTTCTTGAGGAAAGTCAGTGGACCTTCGTACATCTTTCTGCACCGGAGCAATGAGATCAAGAAAATGGCCAAACAGCTTCTGAACGACAGTTTCCAAAGAAAGATGAAATGGCCCGTCCTCATCTCAGACCTCCTTAACCTAAAGAAGCAGAACTAATAAAACCACCGTCCAACCTCCGTTTTACTTTGGTGGTCGTGACGTCATTATCGTGCAGCTGGGACTCGCTCTGTGCTCATTATGGAACAGCAAAGAAAACGCAGTTAGAAATATATGCCTCTGTAATAATTCATCCCGTTCTCAACCGAGGGTGAAATAGGATTTCAGACATAGGAAGCTTCGGTGATGAGGTCCTGGGGGATCCAGTTAATTAGGGTGACGACAGATAAGGAAGTGGGAACATGTGTGTCAGGGGGGGGGGGGGGGGGCTCCAGTAAGTACAGTGGACTTTAATAAACACTGTAATTGTTCCTCTGTCGCCACACACACACACTTATGGCTTCCTCGGGTTGTGTGAACTACGAATATATATGTATTTATACATATATATATTTATATAAATATATTTATATATATTTATGTTTATATTTTAGTTCATACAACCAGAGGAAGCCATATATTTATATATATATATTTATATATTATTATGTATACATATATATATACATATATTTATATATGTATAAATATATAAATTTATATATGTATATATTTATATATATGTATATATATTTAAGTATATATATATTTAGAGTCATTATTTATATTTATACATATATATATATATTTGTATATATATATATATATTTATTTATATATATATTTATATATATACATATAGACCTTTTTTTATAAGTCAGAAACATCAGTGAAAGTAGTTTGTTCAGAATCTCCAAAAGATTGGAAAGAGTTGTTAAAATAAAAGTGTTTGTCCGTGAAATGAAAGCGTTGCAGTCAAGATGTCACACTCGTGAACCAATACTTCATCGAAGATAATTATTTGCCTTTGATTTCAGCCCAACTGTACAAAAGAATCTCTGCTAATGGGCTTTTAATGCGCCGCCTCTTTCCCCCTTTTGAAGGAAACCTGGCAGTCTGAAGCCGGGTGAGAGATCTCCAGAGGGAGCCAACTCAAACAAAGCTGCAAGAGCCAGAACCAGAAGGTCCACCACAGCAGCGGCAGCATCCGTCAATGTCGTGACACCAACCTTCACCATCGGGTCTACGCTGTCATCTCCGCCGGCCCTTTAAGGTCCTTGAAGGACATGCGGACCAATCCGACGACAGTAAAAAGGCAAAGTCATCACGCGGCGCCCCCGAGCGGCGGCGTTCCAGACGTGCAAACTTCAACGAGTCGCTTCAGTGACGTTAGCTAAAGTTCCGCGAAACCGCAAATCAGCAAATCTGGCTCCCGAGACTTTTCTTTTTTGCATCATAAGAGTCGTGTGGCGCAGAATGAATTGGCTGCTGTGTGTGTTTATTTCTTCTTTTTCTTCTTCTTCTCAACATTTCCCTCCCGTGAAACGAAGCGGTGCATTATTTATGCCTCGCCCATAGTCCCCGAAGTCATTATCGGGCGAACGAGGCGCGGATGAAAAGCATGATCATCTTTCTGGTTATTGTGCTCCCGATTGTTACGTGGCCGCGTTGCAGAGAGGTCACGTCCTTTAAGAAGAGGTCGTATCGCTAATGGTTTATCTCTTACTCCCTACAGAGTGTAAATTGATTTTTATTCTCAGAAAAACAAATGTGCCTATTTGCGTTCCTACGTATCTGAGTTATATTTCCAATAATAATTCCAATGCACATTATTCAGTGGCTTCCCTTAAGAATTTCAAGAATCATTGGCTAACCAGAGGACCGATTGCTTTTTAATTAAGACGTCCTTTTTTTTCCCTTCGCCACACGGAATTTTACCTCAAAGCTGCCACCGATTTACCTGACAGGTTAAAGGTTCCTTCACTAAAATAAAAAGTTGTTGTGTTATCGTTATGGCTTTTTTTTAATGTCAGTGATGGTGTGAAATTGTTTACGTACACAAGCCGAGTTATGTCTGCGATCGCTCGGAGGAAGACGAGCGATGAAGAGGCCTGTGAGGGTTTCTTGGCTCTCGGATGGCGGATGTTTTCTTCCGCAGCTTCTTTTTAATTGGATCGATTTGTCTTTGCAGAATGCGGTCGTCCTTTTAAAAAAATGTTAGCGCGCACAAGTGGAGCTATTAACGCACATCCGGTTCCCAATCGGTTTGCTCCCCCCGGTTCACTTTGGTGACGTTACGTCAGAAGAAAAACAACCCGCGGTGGAGCAAGCAGCTCTGGGGATCGGGGGTGTAGTGAAAAGACTAATTACATTAATAATTTGATGATCGTGCATAATGTAACTGGAGATATGCTATAGGCTCTGCGTTATGACTGGTAAGTGGCTTTAAAGTGGTTTTTTTCCTGCACTCAGAGTGTGAGTGGTTTATTATGAAAGAAAAATAGCAAAATTAGCATATGATTAGGATTCAATGGTTGTTAAACAACAGCGTCTTTTATTGCTATCGTGTCAAACTCATGTCAAAGACATTCATTTCTGCCTTCTCTTAAAAACAAATATGGAATATTCAATCAAACATTATGCATGTTGGTGTTCTACACTGTTAAATTGGAATAGTTTAGAAAAAAAAGATGGAAAGAACAAAATGTGCACATGTGCCCCGGAGAGTAATAAATAAAGAAGAATAAAGGAAGTCCAGGGACTTTGGGGTGAATTTGGCTCCGGATTATTTTGTCAACGTCACTCGGAAAATGTTCCGCCGCCAACGGAAAACGTAATGTTCCTCTGAAAATCTGAACGCATTTAATTTATCATCGGCGATGAATAATCCTGAACCCCCACCTCCGATATCCAGTTCTTTCCTGGCGCTCGGCGGGTTCACCTCGGGGGAAGTGGTCCCTGTTTCTCGGAGATCAATGCGGAGCCCCAACATGTGCCAGTTCATCCGTCTGCTCCTCAGAAACTGTCTTTACACGGCGAGGCCAGAGCCTGAGAAGCAACAGCTGGAGCCCGCCGGAGGCCGGGGAAGAGGAGCGTGATCCCACACAGAACAGAACTTGGAAAGTTAAAAAAAAAAAAGATTCAAATAGAAATCCAGATATCTGACGTCGAGAGAAACGTCTGTAACTGTGAATGTGTTTTGATTCACAGTGAAGACGCTCTCAGTGTTGACATCTTGGGGAATGGTAATCATTTCAGTTGATCCCGACTCTTGGAAACATCCAATAAATGAATGTCCGGCCGTACGGTTGTCTCATTGCATTACTCATAATACATCATTACTGTTTTTTATCGATGGAGTCTTTGTGGTTGTTGATGGAGGAAAGAATAAAGGGGCTCATCGCACCAGGATTCTGAAACATTTATCGGAAACAGACGAGAACTTGGAAAACTGTCAGACGACAGCAGTCGCAGACTTTTTAATTTTTATTTTTTTTGACGCATTTCAAATAGAAATCCAGATATCTGACGTCCAGAGAAACATGTCTTTGAATGTGAAACAACTTATTGTCATGTTGTGATTATTCATGAAGATGCCCTGGGTGATGACATCTTGAGGAACGGGGTAAACGTTTCAGATCGTCCGGCTCCTCGGAAACGTCAAAATAAGTGAGCGTTGGGCCGTTGGGTTGCGTCATCGCATGACTCATGATGCATAATGAGTATCGTTGTCCATAAAGCCGCTGTGGTCGGTGATGGATGGCTCATGCGGGGAAGAGAAAACGCCTTCATCACATCAGGATTCTATAAATGTAATAACTTTAACTATAACTTTTCCAAATGTGCCTCAGAGGGCTTTACGATCTGTTCACATACGACATCCCTGACCTTTGACCTCACATCGGATCAGGAGGAACCCGTAACACGGTGGTCATTAAGGACAAACGGTGGACGGCGTGGGGGGAGGAGGGAGGTCTGACCGGAGGGCGTTAAAGTTCCATATTTCATAATCTAGATTTGCCCCAAACGGTTTAATCTGGTAAGATTATGGCTGATTTGAAACACTAGGTGGCGCTTTGAGAGATTCTTTCTCCTCAATTAAATGCAGATTTCCTCACATTTTAAAGGAAGTGGGGAAGGAATAAAAATCCATTTTAACAGCTGGATTGAGTGTTGATCAGTGAAGTCATTTAGTTTACAGCTCATAAAACACGTTTCACTGCGTCAACAAAGACACACAACGACACACAAAGACACACAACGACACACAACGACACACACAATGACACACAAAGACACACAACGACACACAGACACACAACGACACACAAAGACACACAACAACACACACAACGACACACAAAGACATACAAAGAAACACAAAGACACACAACGACACACACAATGACACACAAAGACACAAAGACACACAACGACACACAAAGAAACACAAAGACACACAACGACACACAAAGACACACAAAGACACACAACGACACACACAAAGACACACAACGACACAAAGACACACGACACAAAAAGACACACAAAGACACACAACGACACACACAATGACACACAAAGATACACAAAGACACACAAAGACACACAACAACACACAAAGACACACAAAGATTTCACTTCACAACCTGAGGAACATGTTTTAAATAAACTCAAAGAATCCAACGGGTGAAGTGAAGAAGAGAATAAACAGTGGGAAGTGCTTTACTGAAGAAGAAGAAGAAGAAGAAGTAGAAGAAGAAGAATATAGAAGATAGATGAAGAAGACGAAGAAGAAGAAGTAGAAGTAGAAGAAGAAGAAGAAGAAGAAGAAGAAGAGGCTGTTGAACAAAATATATCTTTTAAATTTGTTTGGACAAATAAATATATATATATATATATATATATATATATATATTATTATATTATTATATATTTTGTTCGTTTTTTTCCGTTTCATTCCAAATACGGAATACGTAAATCACGTGGTTTCTTCGTTTTCCGTAACGTTAGAAGAATATTAATTAGTCAATATAAATGATAAATAATTAAACCCGGATATTTTAGCGACAGTCGTGACTACAGGAAGTTCAATTTTCATGTACACAGCAATAATCAACGTGTCCCTTAATCGTTGCATTGTTTCATAAAACACAGCTCCTAATATAGATTAATCAAAGTATTTTATCTGTTATTATATTTATTTATATTTCCACCTCTTTCTGCTGTTTCTTGGACGAACACCGCAGAGTAAAGAGTTCACCTTTACACCACTAGGTGGCAGTATACCTGTATGTAATACTAGGTTATTGACACAAGTATTTAATGCCGTTTATTTCCTCTGATATTTAATGTTCATGGTTCATTTCCAGCATAGTTGTTTACATCAGGTATTTACTTGTTTTATTTGTGTCATTTTGGAACTAAACATTCCTACATGGAAGAGTGAGGATACGATGACCACGAGGCAATACATACTGACAATTATTAAATAAAGAGACAGTTGATTTATTCTTATTAAGCAGCCTTCAGTTATCACCCAGTCACAGCACCACCTGTGCGTCACCTGTAACCTTCATCACATCATCATCATCATCATCATCATCAACATGTGACCTGTTCTGTTGTGACTCTGCTGTCTTGGCCCTCTGACTCCATCACATCTTCATCATGTGGTCCTCCGGCCTCCGGACCGATGGAGCTCTGTGTTGTGTGGACATGTTTTGAGGAGTCGACTCCATGAGTTATTGTGTCAGACTGAAACATGGAGCTCCTCCCACGTCTCTAAGAGGTCTCACAGAGTTATAGTAGTCAAGTGATTGTTAGGCGTTGTTGCCTCTTTTTAGCTGTATGGATATATCTCTGATGTACATTTAGATAAGCCGTATTCAGCTCTGAGCTCAACAAGGTCATGACCTGTTGCTCTGAGCTCAACAAGGTCATGACCTGTTACTCTGAGCTCAACAAGGTCATGACCTGTTGCTCTGAGCTCAACAAGGTCATGACCTGCTGCTCTGAGCTTTCTTGGGCGAACACTGCAGAGTAAAGGGTTCACCTTTATACCACTAGATGGCAGTATAACCGTATGTACACCATACATTTAGTTAATTAACTAGGTTAACTCGGTTATTGATACATATGTACTGTTTATTTCCTCTGATAAGCTTCATAACACATATATTTACGACATGTGTATGAATGACGTCATAGATAAGCTTCATAACACATTTATTACATGTGTATGAATGACGTCATAGATAAGCTTCATAACATATATTTACTACATGTGTATGAATGACCTCATAGATATCAAGGGACACGTCACATGTCATCACTGAGGTGAAGAGGCGTGGTTGTGTTACAGGTGTTGTGTAATGTTGTGTTTTAATATAAACATGAGGCGTTATTTAACGGTAAGTTGAGTTAAACTTTGGAGAAATCTTCAGATGCAAACAGACAAAGTAGTAAAATAAACACCTGAATGTATATTTTGGATGTTATGGAACTCGAATACCCCCACAATGTCATAATGGACCAGTCCATTAAAACAATCATGTCTCCTCTTTCTCAATATGATTTGTATTTCCATGTCAAGTGACAACATCTACGCCATCTTGACATGCCGGCCAGGGATCTTGCTCCACTACTTGTATTCAAACCTTTCAGACTACGGTTCTTTAAAGAACCATGTCCTTAAATAGTTACTCAAAGAACCTATAAAGGCGCCTCAAAGAACCTTCAAAATGGTTCTTTAATAAACAAATAATGACGTTAAACTCGGCCCAGAACTCAAGTCTCAAGGACTGCATTTTTTTCATCTGCGTAACATTTAAAAAAAATCAGGTCTCTAAATCTTGTTTAAAAAAAAAAAGCAGAATAACTGGTTCACTCGTTTGTTTCTTCTTGTCTAGATTACTGTAACTCCTTATGATCAGGCTTAGACCAGTTGTTGAGTTGTGGAGCACTGTTGCAGCAGCTACCGTTGCATTCGGAGGAAAGAATAAATGATGGATTTATCTTTAGCCGTTGTCGGCGTATTTATTTAGCAAGCTTCAGACACATCAGTCTCACGGTCAGAGCTACTTCAACTGAACAAATAACATGTGACACATTAGCCTTTATAGCCTGAGCCCTAGCGCCACCCTGTGGTGTAACCATATATACATACCACAGTACAGTATCACATTACATATACATATACATCTGAGTACATATCTCAACACCCCCACTTGAACTCAGGTTGCTATACTTCAAGCAAAAGAAACACACAAAAACAGAATGAATGTGAACCTCTGTCATACACATATCACTCTCCAAAAAGAGCACTTGCAAACCTCTTCAGTTTCAACTTACTTACAGGTTTGGTCATCACATCAGCAATCATGTTATCGGTAGAACAATACATCAAAATCACCCTTCCCTCCATCACAGTTGACCTGATAAAGTGGTACTTTATGTCAATGTGTTTACACCTCTGTCTGTTTACAGGGTTTTTGGCAAGAGCTATTGTGCCTGAATGTCCTGATGTTCAATAGTTTGTGTGTACTTGTAGTTATCTATACCCCTAATAATTGCTCCAGGTATAGACATTCCTGTATGGTTGAAGCCAGTGCCATGTATTCTGCCTCGCAGGTGGACAGCGCAACTGTGGGTTGTTTTCTAGTCTTCCACGAGACTAGAGAGCTGTTCTGACTAAGACTGACACAGTATCCTGTGGTACTGCGTCTGTCACTGGTATCAGCCGCCCAGTCAGCATCACTGTAGGCTAGTATTCCTAGCTCCTCACTGTCATTTCTCCTAAAGTTTAACCCTTTCTCTGCAGTGCCTTTGAGATACCTTAGTACGTGCTTCACTGTGACCCACTGCTCCTCTGTAGGCTCTGCAAAGTACTGTGATAATCTGCTCACTACAAAACTCAAATCTGGTCTGGTACAAGTAGTGAGGTATATAAGACTACCCACAGCCTCCCTGTACATCCTGACATCTTCCATCTTTACTGCATCATCAGTATACTCTAGCTTCTGCTCACAGGGTGTTTCTCTGGTCCTACAATCTTGCATATTAAAACGCTGTAGTATCTTGTTAGTGTACCTTTCCTGTGACATGTTTACACATCCATCTGATTGACTGAAATCAATACCCAGAAATGTTTTGAGTTTGCCTAAATCTTTCATTTTAAACTTTTCTGAGCATTTCTTTCACCTCTTTCAGTCTCTCTTCATTGCTTGCTGCAATGATCAAGTCATCGACCCATATGATTATGATCACCTTTCCATCTTTTGACTCTTTGGCATAAACACAGTGGTCGGCTGGGTTTTGTGTGAATCCATCCTCAGTAAGGCAATTGTGCAAAACCCTATTCCAATTTCGGCCGGACTGTTTAAGACCGTAAAGGGATTTCTAGCTTATAAACTATACCTCTTTTTCTTCATAACCCTCTGGTGGATTGATGTAGATCTCATAATCTATGGGAGCGTGCAAGCACGCAGTTTTCACGTCCATTTGGTGTAGGAGTAAATTCTCCTGTGCAGCTTTTTGTAGCACCACCCTTACACTCGTCATGTCTGCCGTGGGTGAAAACGTCTCCCCATAGTCTATTCCCCTTCTCTGTCTGTAACCCTTGGCCACAAACCTTGCTTTGTATTTGTCTCTCCCATCTGCATCAGTCTTGATGGCGTAAACCCATCTACCCCCCACTGTCTCCTTGCCTATTGGCAGTGATGTCGGGTAAAGGTCTTGTTCTCGTTTAAGGACTGGATTTCCTCATCCATGGCTTTTGTCCATTGTTTTGAGTTAGCTGACCCCATTGCCTCCGCAAATGTCTGTGGAATGCCACACACCGCTCTACAGCAGTAGTCTACTGTGATATGAAGCGCATCACTGACACCGTTTTCAGTTATGAACTCATCTAAATGACTCGGCTTCCTTCTTTCTCTAGATGGATACCTTTTACTCTCTGGTTCGCCACTTGTCACACTCTGTTGCGTTTGATTATGGTCACTAGACCTCGTTTCTGTACCTGGACTATCACTATTTTCGGTTTTCCTACTCACCCCCTGCGTGGTTTCAGTAGTCCTGGGTCTCACAGTGTCATCATAGCTATCGCTTGGATCTGGCTCACCTGTCTGTGTTTGTTTTTCCACAGTTGACTGCCTCACAAACTTTACTAGTCTGTGTTTTTGTACTTTGTTTGTATCTGGATGATACACCAAATACGCTGGGCTGTTCTTGTCGTGACCTACAAAATGCCCCTTCTCACATCTGGAATCAAGCTTCCCTTTGCTCTGTTTGTATGTGTAACATACAGACCCAAATTTTTGCATTTTGGATACATTGGGCTTTTTGTTGGTTAGCAGCTCATAAGGAGTCTGCCCTGTACGTTTGTTAAAACATCTGTTCCGTACCATTGCTGCTGTTTGTACAGCGTAGGGCCATAGCTGCTTGTTTAATGCACTTTCAGCTATCATGCACCTACCCATCTCAAAAAGAGTACGCCAAACCCTCTCTGCTGTTCCGTTCTGGTGTGGGGAATAAGGAGCTGACGTTTCATGTCTGATATTATTTTTCCTCAACACTGCTTGGAAATCACTGCATGTAAACTCTGTTCCGTTGTCGGATCTGATGCACCTCACCTTCCCATAAGGGGATACATCTGCTAGGAACTTTTCCGTAGCCTGTGTTGTGTCACTTTTCTTCTTTAGAAAATAAACAAACACTGCGCTTGAGTAATCATCAGTAAATGATTGCACATATTTGTAACCTTCACTCGACTCAGTGGATACAGGACCTGCAAGGTCTGTGTGTACCATCTGTAAGGGAGCCTTTGCTCTGGTATCAGGGTCCCTATTTCTGGTTTGGGCAAACTTTCCCTGAATACACACCTCACACTCTTGTTCGGGCCTACCCGTTTTACCTTTGATCTGCATACCTACAACAACATTTTGCAACTTCGCAACATCGTCATAGTTACAATGGCCTAATATTTCATGCCATGTCTGTATGTCGTGACAGGCATTACACTTATCATTAGATTCACATTCAGTATGCAAATAATACAGCTTTCCATACACATGAATGTTAAACCTGGTACCGCCTCTGGTTATCAGGACATCTTTATCTTCTTTGAAGACAATCGTAGCTCCACTCGTGGTAGCTGCCTTCACCGAGAAGATGCTCTGGGGATATGACGGTACAAACAAAGCATCTCTCAGCGTCGCCTTTCGTCGCTGTCCGTTGCTGTCGATGAGGGAAACCTCAGCATTCCCCCTCCGCTGAGCAATTCCGCTGCATCGGGTGCCGTCTGCCAGCTCGACAATGTGCGTTTCTTGCTTGAACGCGCTGTCGAAACTTTTGAACCAGGTTATGTCAGTGATGACATGAGAGGTAGCTCCTGTGTCCACCATCAGACCCTTCTCCTGGATACTGCACGCCGGCTGCCGCTGGGTTCTGGTTCCTCCGTCTCTCACCGTGAGCGCGTAGTCCTCGTCGGCATCTTCTGAGACTTTACTCACACCATCTTGTTTGTCCTTACGCCTACACGTGGCATCTTTGTGTGTGTCGCCTTTGCAAAAACTACACCATGTTTTCTGTCGACACACTCTCGCTCTGTGGCCTTTGATGCCACACTTGAAACATGACATTTCTTTGTCTTCTTTGTTCCAGTCACGGGCGACCGTTTTGGCGGGACGCCTTCCACTCTTCCCTTGAGTCTTCATCACACTGTCGCTCGACTCAGCTACGTTGAACTTCTCCGTTTCTTCAAAACTTCGTAGTTTAGTCTTGAATTCTGCAAACGTGATGTTATCGTCCGTATGCGCCACATGTATTGCAAATGGCTTAAAACTCTCAGGCAGTCCTTTTAAAACCATAGCCACTAGCAATCCGTCTCCTAACGTTTCACCTGCGTTCCTCAGCGCTGCGATGGCGGTTTCTGCTCTGATGATATAGTCCATTATACTCTCATGGCTTGCCTTCTGAAGCGATGTCAACGTGGTGTACAAGTTGATTATACGGGGCTTTCCCTTCCCTGCATAATACTCTCTCAATATTTTCAGAGTTTTTCTTCCATCATCGGGCGCATCCCTCATTACTAACGAGAGGCTTTTGTCGTCCAACAGTAAAATTAGCTCTGCGTATGCGTCAGCATTTTTACCTGCATCTGCTGCTCGCTCTTGTTCTGACGTCGGTTCTCTCAGAATAGTGTCCTTTAGTCCATTCAAATGGAGATATCCCAGCGTTTTGGTTTCCCAAATCTCATACTTGGTTTCGTCTCCGTCGAATGTCGGTCGAGGCAACCTGCTCCTCCCTCGTTGTTCCATCATGCGAGCTTGCTCTTCTTCTTAGCTAGCTGCCCGTTAGCACGCGGTTCGTTGCGACTTTCTAACTGTTAAACTTTTCTTCCGAACGACTCCTGGGCCCATAACCTGTTGAGTTGTGGAGCACTGTTGCAGCAGCTACCGTTGCATTCGGAGGAAAGAATAAATGATGGATTTATCTTTAGCCGTTGTCGGCGTATTTATTTAGCAAGCTTCAGACACATCAGTCTCACGGTCAGAGCTACTTCAACTGAACAAATAACATGTGACACATTAGCCTTTATAGCCTGAGCCCTAGCGCCACCCTGTGGTGTAACCATATATACATACCACAGTACAGTATCACATTACATATACATATACATCTGAGTACATATCTCAACACCAGTTAATACAGAATGCTGCAGCTCATGTTCTCACTGCAACTCAGAAAAGAGATCACATGACTCAAGAATCACGTTTGAAATCCTTCTCCTCACCTCCAAAGCCTTGATTGGTGACGCTCCATCATATCTGAAGGAGCTTGTAGTACCGTATTGCCCCACTAGAGGGCTGCACTCACCAAATGCGGGGCTAGTCTTAACCAGTAGGATGGGAGACACAGTCCCCTCATGTCGACTGAAGACTTTCCTCCTGATGGTCTTATAGTTAGAGCTGAGTCAGGTTCACCTGGTCCCGCCCCTAGAGAAGCTGCTGGAGGCTGATAGGCTGCTGGGGGACGTTTAGGATACACTGAGCACCTCTCTCCTCTTCTCTCTCTCCTTATAGATGAATTCACATCTCTCCATCACACATTAATAACTCTGCTTCCTCCCCGGAGTCCTTGTGACTCCACGTCTCGGCTGGGTCTGAAGCTGGATCCGGGTCCTGACCCCTGCTTCCTGCATCCGGCCTCTGGCCCGGACCCGGCCTCCTTCCCGATGGCCCCGCCTCCTTCTTTGTGCCTCCGGCCTCAAAGGCCGACCTCATTGGTCCGGCCTCTTTCACGATGCCTCCTCCCTCTTAGTGGCAGGAGTTTTTCCAGATCCGATGTGAGGTCAAAGGTCAGGGATGTCGTATGTGTACAGATTCTAAAGCCCTCTGAGGGGAATGTTAAATGTGACCGAAGCCACTCTCAGGTCTTCACTTCTAAAATGTTTATCCGGATGGTGAGAAGTCAACAACCTCTTCAAAGCGTCCCGGATGTCTTTCTGGATCGTTTATCTTTCTCAATTATGGTCAAGAAAGTCTTTCTCAATTTCTTAAGTGTGCAACAGATATGCTGAATGTGTGAAAAACTACGGGCTCGATTTTTATAAAACTTGGTGGAAAGGTGAAGCACGGGCCACGTGATGAATGAAATAAAAAAATTAATAAATACACAAAGACATGAATAAAATAAGATGGGAAATAAATAAATAGAATAGTAAATATATAAATAAATTAATAAATGAAATAGTAAATTGATGAATAAATCAAATAGATGAATAAATAAAATAGTAAATCGATAAATAAATCAAATAGAAAATAGATGAATAAATAAATAAATAGATAAATAAATAAAATACACAAATACATGAATACAATAAAAAAAATAAAAAAAAAGTAAATATATGAATGAATAAAATATTAATTATATAAATATATAAAATAGTAGATAAATAAAATAAATAGATGAATGAATAAAATCGAAAATAAATAAATAAAATAGTAATTTAATAAATAAAATAGTCAATAAATCAATAAAATAGGAAATAGATAAATAAATAAATAGATGAATAAATAAAACCGGAAAAAAACTATAAATAAAATTGTACATAAATAGATACAATAGTAAATAGATAGATAGTGGATGGAAGTGCAAGGAGTACTATTCGGCCCTCTGAGTCTCGCTGTAATAGTTTTTATTCTGTGTTGGGCAATGTTCACCATTTCCGTTTTTTGGGGGTTTTCTTGTGTACTTATGGTCACCTAATTATCTATACATGGATGTGACATCACAGTGTACACATTCTGACAGCCCAGTCTGTTATGGAAAACAACAACCTGTGCTTTAAAGTGTTGAGGTTCCACATCTATTTTTACAAGAGGACATGAGAGGAATGAACCCGATGAGGCCCAACTGGTGAGGAACGTCCACGATGGAGAGATCTATCAGAGGAGTGGGTGGAGACCAAAACTGAGCAAAAAAAGGAGAATAATTCAAGAGACGGAAACCCAATTCCAAATAAATGTGTGTGCCTTCATAGCATCATATTAGGGAAGTGTTTTCTGCTTGTTGAGGACTTCTTCTGCTTCCTGGCGGCAACAAACAAACAAACAAACAAAGGCAGCCGTGACGATGAACATGCGAAAAATTACACAATTAAGCGGCAGGTGTTAACACAACCACTTCTGTTGTATTATTATTAGCTTGAACAATTAAAGGTCACACAGACTTGTCCTTTGGCTCCACGCACAGGATGACCTTCTCCTGGCCGCACGCCAGCGCTGTTTACGAGCACCTTCAGCGTCCACTGATGAACCAGACTGTTCTCACGCCGACCTCGGTGTCCATCTGGCCGCACACACACACACACAAACACACACACACACACACCTCACCAGAAAAAAACAGGAGAAAAGGCATGCAGTCATCAGTTTTGTAATTTGAAGAAATACTTATCCTGTCCAGGAAGACCTTTTTGGGATGGAATTTAAAAAGAAATTGCTTTTGATGCCGTAAAATATGTTGCACACATGATAGAGAATTAATTTTGAAAGGGAAAAGATGCTTCGCTTTCACAGCGACTCAGTTTGCATCACAGTGATTGAGGCATTGAGTCAGTTCTCTCATGTCTGGGTGAATAAATGTGACTCAGAATTGCAGCGTATATATAAACATATATATATATATACAGGTATATATGTATATATTATATACTGTAAGTAAATATATATATATATATACATATATATTATAAAAATATATACAATATATATAATAAATATATATATAATGTATTTAATTAATAAATATATAAATATATAAATATATATATAAGATATATAATATATATATTTGGACCCTGCATCTCTTTACGAAGGCCATGAGGCTGATATGAATATAGTTAAGTGAATGAAAAAAATGGCTTTTTAAACTATGTTAAGAGTGCATTTAAAACCAAACAAGCAATTAAAATTCATGAACCAACATCAGGAGAGTCTGCTGGTTAAATATGTCAGATTAAATTTAAAAAGCCTGTTGGGCTACTTTGTTCCCCAGCATGGGGACCGGTTACACCGTGACACCATGACGCTGGTCTTCAAAGCACCATTTTTTTTTTTTTGGGCTGCAACCAAACGATGTTCAAAACCAAAAGAGCCCGATGAGAGAACATCTCCAGCAAAACCAAATGAAGACACGCCTCTTAACACTTCTATATTTTGACAACCGTGTGTAGTATTTGGCAGAGTTTTGCATACTTATTAATATTATCATTATTCCGATACAATTTTGGCCCCTAGATAACCCTAAATACTACAAATCTCAACTAAAACTACAAATCCTCCGAGAATCTTTTATTTGGAATTGCATAAATGTGGTATGACTGGAAAACTGAGCCTGTTGATCCGATTATCCCAGTTTATTCACGTGTTCATCCTTTTCATTTAAAAACACAAAGTGACTCACCTCTAGTCTTGGGGTCTTAATGTGGTATTTCTGGAAGAATAAAAAAAAGAAAAATACTTTAATTTAGCTCCAAATCTGTGTAACTAATGCTCTCAATCCAACAATCCATCGCTATGGTAAAGTTTCACAATTCATCACGAATGCATTTTTATTTCTGATTTATGAATCTAAAGACTTGACACACAGCGTGAGCTGCGTCTCAAGTGAATCGAATCAGGTTCCCACTGAACATATTGTTCACACATCTCCCCCAAAGACCCCCTCATAAACATAATAACAATGGGTTTCTAAGTGTAAAAGGGAAAACACCCGCAGGTTAAGGCTTCAAAAAAGAAAAAATATAATAAAATGTATAAGATTGCATCTCCTGAGTCAAAGATATCAAGGCAGAGACCTCCAGCTTTTCTCTGCTGGGTCTCTCACACAAATATGAAAGGAGACAATTCATCTTTGACAGTGAAGCATCCTGCCCAGACCAGCAGGTGGTAACACACGTAAATCACATGCTGGTTGTGTGTGTGTGTGTGTGTGTGTGAGAGAGGCTATCATTAAGGCTTTTTGTGGACTTGCGGTAACGCAACAGAGAGACATGGACTGTAATCAAATCCAGAGAAACTCAAAGCTCAGGAAGGAAAAACAGCTTCACAACATTTCTATCCGTGGCTAACCGGAAGCCATGTTCTTTGGTTAAAAAACATGGGGGGGGGGGGTCAAATGTCACGAGCATGTTATCCAACAGAAGCAACACACTCGAGTGTGTTTACATGTTGTTCCCTGAGATGACTGTGTGTTTTTCTACAGGCAATTTAAGGCTAAATTTCATTTCCACTGACAAACCCCATTAAAGCCTCCGGAGGGAACCAATCATGGATTTGACTTCACAGCCGAGGGAAATAAAAACGAGAGCAGGCGCAGTTTGAGCTTTTTCATTACGCCTCTCCGAAGACTCGAAGAGGGATTTTTCGGTTTCCGACTGAGCCGCAAGAAGTTTGAGTTTACAGGGAACACACTCACCAGATCTAATGTGTTCTAGTCTTAATGCGGTGGAGAGAGAGAGAGAGAGAGAGAGAGAGAGAGAGAGACTCGCTTTGGAGAAGTTTGGAGTGAAATGAATGCAATGGAAATCTGGAATTTGTATTCCGCGAATTGAACTTTAATTTCAACATTAGCATTGTGTAATAATGGCAAAGTAAATTAAAAGTTGTGTTTCATGGAAATATCACACACACACACACACACACAAACACAGACGATGGTCAGAGCGGCCAGATTGTCTGTCTGTTTGTGTTTAATGAGACTGAATTGACCTTAAATGCAATAGCAGCTCAAAGGAGGCTTCATGTTTATGTTCACAGCTCACAGCCCGTCGCAGCGTTTAGCGTCGTGTTTCCTCTCGCAGCCACTTCACAAATGAACTCTGATAATCACAGCTGCCTCAGATCTGTGAAAAAGCTAATGCACAAATTAAAAAGGTGTTTTTTGAGCTAGATTGGGATCATTTATATAGATACTCACCAGCTCTGAACATGGGGACGGCTGAGCCGGAGATTTGAAGCTTAAAGTACAATGTTGCTAACGGTGCAAACATCGCTAACAATGCAAACATCGCTAACAGTGCAAACACTGCAAACATCGCTAACAGTGCAAAGACTGCAAACATCGCTAACAGTGCAAACATCGCTAACAGTGCAAACATCGCTAACAGTGCAAACATCGCAAACAATGCAAACATCGCTAACAGTGCAAACATCGCGAACGGTGCAAACATCGCTAACAGTGCAAACATAGCTAACAGTGCAAACATCGCTAACGGTGCAAATATCTATAACAGTGCAAACAGTTGTAACGGTGTTACCTGAGGGGGAACCACAGGGTGGGCACTGCTTTGCTGCCACTTTAAAGCTTTGAATGTCATATTTAGCACCTTTAATACTTAATGTCTCCAACCTCCTCAAACTCCTCCGTGTATTCAACACAGACTCGTCTCGTCCTCCGTATTTTAACACAAACTCAAATCTTTTCCTGAACCTAACCGAGTTGTTTCCTGAGACAAACTTTTTGCACGTAACGAGCGGCAACTGCACAGAAACTTTCTGAGAAACGTTTTTTCTCGAGCTATCGGACGGATATCAGGGGGTGAACATTGTTAATGATGCAATATAAATAAATATGTGAATCCTCATACTGAGTACATGACCTCATATATATTATTATATGTTTCTACATCATTAATTTCCAGACTTTGTCAGTTTTCTCACAATAAATCTGTTTCATGACACAAACATTCACGCCCGGATGAATGAGAGAATTCGGTGTCTTGAATGAATGAACAATACAAATAGACGAGTTAAAGAATTAACCAGATTTATATAAAGGGAAAACCCTTCTTCCACCCTCATTATTCACTCTACTACAACTTTCTTCTTTTTTGTTTTTAACGAACCGGGCTCCTCACTGAATTATTTTTTTACCTGTACATGTATAAATACGGGACGCTCGTTAAATCCTCCGGATGGAAGCTCCCTTTCATTTCTACGAGCAAACCCAGCACTCGTTATTGGGACTGGACGCTCTGAGGATTCACTGCTTTTTAGTCTGTTTTTAATAAAAACCACACTTCACTTTAAAATGGATTTTCACAAAACACAAAACTATAGGCAACATGTTTCATCTGCATGCTGCATGCTCTTAAGATTACATCAACAGCTTAAGATGGAGAATAAATAAACGCAATTTGTTTAACTCCGTTTTTGGGAAATACAGGAATAAGCTTCTCTATTTTAAAGGAGCTTTCGACATTCGAATTACAAATGACTAAAACGAATTATGCAAATATGCTCTCTATCATAAACTCAGTGTTATTGCTATAAGCAGTTTTTGTACATTTCAATTATCTCTCACTGGAGTATCATGCATTTTTCGACCTCATGGGGGCTGTTTTATATCTTTTTGATATCTCATACAGTTATTGAGATTTAAAGATATGAATATTTCACTGAAGTTATTAGTTCATCACCAAACTCTCAAATACTAAACATTGTTAATCATACTTGATTTACAGGTGCCCCATGGAGATATGGAGATGCCATATACATGGTCTCTGGTAGCGGAAGCAACCTGTCAATCACCTCGTAGCCCCGCCCCTCAAGCATCTCCTGCTTTATGGTCTGTGTGACTCTAAATGTCCATAAAGTATAAATGATGACATCATGCTGTATAGAAGAAGACTTTAAACGAGAGATTAAGACATAAACTCATGTTTACACTGTTTACTGAGGGGATACATCAAGAGAGAAGTAGAGTCATCATTTAGACTTCTATACAACCAGAGGAGTTGACCCCTGGTGGTCAGGAAAGATAATGCAGCTTTAACACATGACGCATAGACTTCTATACAACCAGTTTAGTTGTCCTCTGGTGGTCAGAAAAGAGAATACAGCTTTAACACATGAAGCACATATTTCTATACAACCAGAGGAGTCGCCCCCTGGTGGTCAGTAGAGAGAATGCAGCTTTAACACATGAAGCACAGATTTCTATACAACCAGAGGAGGCGCCCCCTGGTGGTCAGGAGAGAGAATGCAGCTTTAACACATGAAGCACAGATTTCTATACAACCAGAGCAGTCGCCCCCTGGTGGTCAGGAGAGAGAATGCAGCTTTAACACATGAAGCATAGGCTGGCTGGGTGCCACCTGATAAAAACATGATATTCTGTTGACAGAAATGTTCTTGTTTATGATGAGCACTCATTTATTATTTTATTTTATTTTATGAAAGACACAATACATTAATAATGCCTCGTCTAGTTTCGTCAGATATTCTCTCATCTCTGGGTTGCTCTAATAAAAGTGTTCTTCAAAGGAAAAATATGTCATTTTCTGTTCTCTAATTTGCATCCCGACCATCAGAGTAATCCTGATAATGACCTCGTTATGGCTTCAGATCCTCTGTCGCTGGAACAAAACAAAAACATAAATGTGCCACTCCGTCGTTATGAAGCTCTTCATCATGTATTTGCCGAGGTTTCCGAGGGACCGCCACCTTTCTATTTTTTCATTGCTTTTGAACACTTTTGGGTTCTTTCACGCCAAAGTCTGAGGCCTGTTAGCCGCTTCCCTCGTTCACGTCCCCCGATGTGGCGTCGTGATCCCATTTAGCTCCGTCACGGTCGACCTCCAAAACGCCACTGATCTACGGAACCGGAAATGGTTCTTCAGAGTGATGCTATAGAAGAACCATTTCTGGTTCCACAAAACCTTTTCAAACCATGGTTCTTCAAAGAACCATTTCCTTAAAGATTTCTTCAAAGAACCTATAAAGATGTCTCAAGAACCTTCAACAATTCGTTCATTAAGGCCCCATTTCTGGTTCCACAAAGAACCTTTCAAACCAGGGTTCTTCAAAGAACCATTTCCTTAAAGATTTCTTCAAAGAACCTATAAAGATGTCTCAAGAACCTTCAACAATTGGTTCATTAAGGCCCCATTTCTGGTTCCACATAGAACCTTTCAAACCAGGGTTCTATAAAGAACCATTTCCTTAGAGAGTTCCTCAAAGAACCTATAAAGATGTCCCAAGAACTTTAAAAAATGGTTCTTTAAAGAACCATTTCTTGTTCCACAAAGAACCTTTCAAACCATGGTTCTTTAAAGAACCATTTCCTTAGAGCAGGGGTGCTCAATACGTCGATCGCGGCGACCTGCCAGTCGATCGCGGCGTAGTATTGGTAGATCGCATGACATTAAAAAAAATTGGCCCGCCCCCCTGTCACTTTCTCTATAGCGCCACATTACAGCAGCAGCATGTCATTTCTGTCTCTACGTGTCGCTTTAGCAGTCCTCTGCCCGCCGTCTCGCGCGCCGCAGAGCTCCGACACCGGTTTGCGCACATCGGGACCGAGCAAAGAAGAAGTCACTAGCACCCCCCCCCCCCCCGTCAACAACTCTTCTCGGCTCGAGCGCGGCAGGTGAGCACACTCACTAGCACCCCCCCCCCCCCTGTCGGTCGATCGCCTTGACTTGGTCACATAATAAGTAGCTCGCATGCTGAAAAAGTGTGAGCACCCCTGCCTTAGAGAGTTCCTCAAAGAACCTATAAATATGTCTCAAAGAACCTTCAATCAATCGTTCTTTAAGGCACCCTTTTTGGTTCCACAATGAACCTTTCAAACCATGGTTCTTTAAAGAACCATTTCCTTAGAGAGTTCCTCAAAGAACCTATAAAGATGTCTCAAAGAACCTTCAATCAATGGTTCTTTAAGGCACCCTTTTTGGTTCCACAATGAACCTTTCAAACCAAGGTTCTTTAAAGAACCATGTCCTTAAAGAGTTCCTCAAAGAACCCGGAAAGGTTCTCCAGTAGGTGATGGTTCTTCGTAGAACCACAAAGCCTTTTAAAGAACCATTTAAGAACCATTGTTTTTCTGTGAGCAGGATGTAAATGCCCAGCGGCGTTGAGGAAGCGGAACGAGCTCGAGACCTTCAAGTATCCATTAAAACCACATTTTAAATGTGATATATAAGAATGTTTTTTTGTTGATGAACATGAAGATGTAAAACTGGATTGTACAAAAAAAATGACGAAGGACATGTTGAAAAACCCAAGAATGGAATGAATGATGGCTGACTTCCATTTCGCTGCTTTGGTTTCCGGCTCCCGGAGGCCGCGCTCCGGTCCGCTGGCCACAATGGAGTCATTGTTGGTGTGTTCAGTGACACCTGGAGAAAAAACGAAAACTAAAAGTCCCGTTCTCACTGAGGCCACGTTTACACACGTATTTACAGAAACGAATATTTCTGCCCCTCCGTTTTCAAAAATAACGTCGTACACACAAGGTCGTTTTCAAAAAAGTTTCTGTTTATATGAACCCGCATAAATACGCCCCCGGGCGCCATAACTATGCCAAACCTGTAGTCGGCAGTGTAACGAGAAGGATAAAGACATGCAAACCAATCAGAATTCTCAAGACTCGAGACCTCCGAGGAGTATCCTCATGTCAAGGAGGAAATAACTCGGGCGCACCTGACAACGAAAATGAAGGCAGTCGACACTGGACGTAGGAGCCAGTGTTGCCAGGTCATGATTTTCCCGGAATTGGACTACTTTTGAAGTGTTGCCGCGGGTTGAATTTGTTGTCCGCTGGTTCGGGTAGACCTATTTTGCATGCAAATTACATGAATATCTTTCAATAAAAATCCATATTTTAAATGAAATAATTTATTTATACACAAATCCTACCAAACGGACTCCAGATCAGCACGTACACACATGGACATTGGACACGTCCACATACACACACTTTAAAAGCAGTGTATATGGTTTGGCACGGGCATATTTTGAGTTATGATATTGGGCTGGTTGTCAGACCTGGCAACCCTGGTAGGAGCGGCCAAACTAACTGTAAACATCGGACGCTCACATGACGTGAAGCATTTTTAGTCGCATACTGTGACGTTTGACAACCTAAAACTCCGTTTGACCTAGTTCACACGCAAACACAAAAACGGAGTTTTCAGAAATCTCCACTTTGGCCGGAGTTTTTAGAAATGATCGTTTTCCGTGATAAAACCTCCGTTTTTGTGTAAATGAAAGGCCAAAACGCATTTAAATATATGCGTTTCCCCATCGTGTAAACGGGGTCTGAATGTCGAGGTTCTTTTTTTTATTTTTATTCACTTGAGGTTCTCTCTCTTTTTTCTACTTTCAGGTTCATTCACAGAACAAGTAGAAGCACTCCTTCATCTCGGCTTGGAGAGCCACTTCTCTCGCCGCTCCGCTCGGGTCGAGTCGCCGCGTGACGCCGGTTAACGAAACCCACAACAACAACAAAACACAACATCACAAGAAAAGAAAAGAAGCAACAACAATCCCGGTTCACCTGACGCACACACACACACACACAGTACGGCGAGAGTGCTCAAAGTCACGCGTCACCCGGTAGCCCGATATAGACCGAGAGAGACAAAAGGCGTGGATGAAACCCGAGCTTCGCCAGCCTCCTTTTCTGTTGCCATGACGACAGCAGCCGTTCAGTAAAAAAGAAGAAGAAAAAAGACAACAAAAAAACAAAACGGCGCTCAGGCGACCTGTGGGCTTCACCCAATGGGGGTTGAGGGTCAGAGGGGGATTGACAGATCTTACCTGGCAACCCGAAATAAATATGACCAACATTTTTTGAGATAGGGGGGGGGGGGGGATGAGTTTACTTCTCTTCTCGTCCGCTCAGTGCTCCCCAACTGGATGCGGTTCAGGGCGTGTTGTTGCTGCTGGCAGGTGGAGGAGCAGGTTGAGCAGGTTGTTCCCTGCATGCCACTCTGTTGAGCCCTCCTCCTCCTCTTCCTCTTCCTCTTCCTCCTCCTCCTCCTCCTCCTCCTCGTCTCTCCGGGCCCCGACTGCTGATTCATTCTCACATGTTGGCAGCTCAGAGGAGAGATTTAGTTGCACCTGTTCTCATCTGACATAGCCTCAGAATAAGGTAAGGATTTACCGAGGGGAGGATTTCATTTGGTTTCATTGTCGGTTTAATTCTTCTTCGGGGGAAATGTGGGTGATTTTATTTTCTTTCTTCAGTCTATTTAATAAGGTTTGAGTCGTGATTTCATTTTCAAGATTCAGATTTTTTTGCGAGGGAAATTTGTTTGTTTAAAAAAAAAATCAGAAATGCCTTCAACTAAAAGAGTGTAAAAGAGTGTAAAAGAGTTAAAGTCATCGAGTGACGAACAAACGGAAGAACTTTTCATCAGCGACGGGGAAGTGATACGATAACAAATGCAGGGAGAGCCGAAGAAGTCGGATCATCTACATGAGTATTAAAAAGTAAGATGTCACGATGAAAATATATTAAGTATAATAAGTAGCCTGAAAGTATTAAGAGAAATATACGCGACAAAATGTACTTATATGAAAAGTGAAAGTACAGATTTTAACTGCCTCATCAGATTCAGAACCTTTTATTGACAAGTTTATTTCCTACATACAACACGGGACAATAACGTAAAAAAAAACAACAACGATCAAACACAGAGCAAGAATTTAAACCAATCGTATGCCGTTAATAGTTTAATTAAATTAAATTCAGTTTATTGTGTAGAGCCTTTTTTATGTTATTTATTATTATAAATATTACTTATTTTACTTGAAATAAGAGAACATGTATTCCTCTCGTTCAATTAAAAAAACCGACAATAAATATTGTTGAGATATTATTTGTTTGAACTTTGTTTATTTGACTTCATAGTCAATTGTTGAATACATACAAATGTTATGAATTCAATTCAATTCAGTTTATTTTGTAGAGCCCATTATCACAAATTACAAATTGGCCTCAGAGGGCTTTACAATCTGTACACATACGACATCCCTGACCTTTGACCTTTGGACTCACATCGGATCAGGAAAAACTTCCGAAAAATAGCAGAAAAAAACAATTTTCAGGGGTAAAAAAGGGGAAGAAACCTTCAGGAGAGCAACAGAGCAATTATTTAACATTTATACAAACAAAGCGTATTGTTCAAACTGCTTTATCGTTTATCTGCCATGTTCTGTAAATAAAAATAATAGCGCGACGCGATCTGCTCAGGTGGCGGATGCGAGGACGTTTTGCTCGTGGACAGGAAGTGATGCGCAAAAAACAGGACGCACTGGTGGAGAAATGAAACAGCTCACACGAACAGATGATCGTGGCAACGTTGGCCTCGGATGAATACTGTTGATTATTATATGATCAAAGAGTTAATTATCGTGACACGGTAAGAATCAAGACAAACCAGTGTCGTACTGGTTCCACATCACCTTACGACTCACGATTACTCGTACGTCTTGTTCTGCCACCTTAAAAAAGCAAGAACGTAATTTTATTATATTAATTTTGTATTTATTTAACCAGGAAAAGCCTCATTGAGATTACACATCTCCTTTTCAAGAGTGTCCCGCCAAGCAGGAGCATCTCAAGCAGAGTTTCAGACACACAACATGAAACAGTGACGGATAAGAAAAAGAAAAAAAAGAAAAATATTTGTGATATATTACAAAACTAAGACTCGAGTCTTCATATCCAAGTTCACACCGTCAGAAAACATCCACAACCAGATGAACCTTCCTCAAAAATATATGTTCATTAATTCAAGATAACTTTGGGGATATTTTGGGCGAGAGAGGGAGGAAATGAATCCAGCTTTCATAACTCCATCTAGAAGAGTCACTTCTGAGCCTGTACAGACACACATTAGATTTTTTTTGTCATTTCAACCTTTTCTTTCTGGCGTTTTTTCGATGGCAGATGGTGTTTAAATACCGGAATACCCATGAGCCTCATCTGCTGAATTAGTCCAAGCCCAACAGGCTTTATTGGTTCAATCGAGAACAAAACACGGTACCAGAAACCGATTTGACTTTCTGACATCGAGTCTCCGTCGGAGTGAATCTTTAGTTGAAGTTTCTTCTGACTGATCTTTGACTTGAGATGTTTAAAAAAAAAAGAAGGAGAATAAACCCCCCAATTTTCCAGCCAGGTGAGGATTCGTCAACCCGCTCTGTTTATTCCAGTTAATTATTCCCCACCGCCGCGTCATAAGCTGCGAGTTGTAATTGTATCTCGGGGGAGGGGGGGCGGGGGGGGATCGTGTGCCATTATTATCCGACCTCTTTTCCGATTCCCACGGCGTCAAATAACGGCTTTGTCACGCCTCGATGCCCTAGAAAGCTTGATGTCGTGGCGGGAAGACCAATAACACGTCAAGGGGGCGTGGCCAACCAAACACGGGACTTTCTTTTGCGAGACCGGTGTTTGCGTCCCTTCATTCGACTAAAGCTGCGTTCAGCAAGCGCTGCAAATTTTTTCGCTCAAGTAGATCCCAGAAGCAAAGTCAACGCACGAACGCGAGCGGTTGCGATAGACGTGAATTTCCGCCGGGACGAATTTTTTTTATTTTGCCGAAAAATTCGCGCAACGCCGGATTGCGAAAGAGACAGACATTCAGACGTAGCCGGTGAAAGTCACCGGGCTGTGTGAGCCTCCGGGTGATGTTATGTATAAATATATATATTATATTAATATTATGAACCCAAACACGAGGGCGTTAGATGTTCCAACGTTTGTGGGACGTCCTCAACAAGTATAAAGCAGAACTGGTGGTTATTTATTCCGTGGTGGATGAAGGAAATGATAACTATTTCCACAGAGATAAGCCCCGCCCCCTCACGCAAGTGAAGCGAAAAACCAGAAATAATCAAGTTTTTGGTGTGGACGCAGCATACGGCTACGTATGTACTTATGTTAAGTTATGTTACATCTTTACTTCCCATGATGTTTTTTAGTTTTTTCCCGAAACCAAACCAAATGGTTTTAGTTTGAATTCACAACCATAACCACTTGTTTACCGCGAAGAGGAGCGGCGTAGATCGTGCGTTTTGTGGAAGTGTCAATAACCCGAGGAGCGGAGGCCGAGTGGCGGCATGTGACAGGTTGGCATGACGACGTGAGTGGTCTGCGCCATAAACCAGTAATTTACCACAGAGTGGGAAAAACACACACAGAAATGTGTCTGATAAACAAGCTCGATGTGAAACTGACCACGAAGGGACATTCCTGGTTTATTGACAGTCGACACCGCTGCGTGTTTTCATTTCATACATCTTGAAGATCTTTAAATTATGGAATAGCGTTAAAATGGATATAAAAATTCATTTTTGGTTTTCAAAGGGATTATTTATAAAACGTTTCTTGAGGGTTATAAGTGTTATTTAAACATATTTATATGGAAGACATATGTGGATATATATATATATATATATATAATTTTTTATTTTCTTTGTTATTTTTCTTTATTTTATATAAATTTTCTGATTTATTTGATCATATTTAGGAATATATAAGCATTTTTTGCTTCTACCTATACCTTTTCAGTCTTTCTGTTTTGTATATTATATAGAATAATATTGTATTGCAATGATTGATTGAATAAAACACACAACAACAACAACAAGACCGTGAGCTTCTTTTGGAAGAGTGTCATAGGTGAGAAGTCGTATTTAAAAAGATTACGTGATGATTTTCGTTGTTGTTTCCAATCCATTTGCGTTGATTCATTCATTCATTCATGTAAAAACCCACAGGTTTTAATAATCAGACACAATATTTCACACGGTGACGGTTTTCACTGCTTTTAAGACGCCGAAATAAATCGTGAAGCCGGCCAGAAAACGAGGGACCGATGGGAATCGGGGGCTCAACGAGGTGGCCGCACCACCCAATTTATGTCAAATTAAAAAGCACTATTATATGTGTCAATTAAAAGTCTTTAGCAGCCAATTCAAATGGGATTAAAGGATATTCAACCTTAACGTCTTTATAATGCATCGAGTACTTCCACCTCGGCGTTGCGGTGGGTGTTTGGCCGGTTCCACTATACATTTCGTTGCGCCTTCTTGACATTTCGGAAAAAAACGATGCGACGAACAGGCGAACAGGTGGGCAGAGCATTAAAAATGAGCATAATCGCCTTTTACGGACGCTCGCCAAGCGCAAACAGGAAGTGCCAGAAGACGATTTATTTTGGCATCTGTCCCCAGGCTGTCCTCCTCCATAGGACTCTGCTGGCAGCAGCGTTCATTCTCATCAGCACCTCCGCACTTTGAAATCCGGTTTCAGCGACCAGAGCACACCTGCAGACGGACCGCATTACAAATGTGTTTTTTTGGATCTGATTTGCTAATGTCGCTTTTTTTTCGCCGTTAATTTCTCCCCACTTATCTGGACATGCCAACTAAATAATTTGAGCCGGCGGTCTGAACGAGGCCCGATTCCCTCCCCGTGAAAAGGTTATTACTGGAGGGTCAAATAACTGGAGCTGCAGACATGTGTGAGCCGGAGTGAAGGCGAGAGGAAAAACACACACACGACTCACACACCTGTGGAAATCCCCCCCCATGTCATTTAGTTCTCACACGAGACTGAGTTGAACTGTGGGTAGTAGTAATCCGCTGTGGTGCAATGCCGGCATGACCGCGTTGGAACCCCCCCCACCCACCCCCCAACAAGCTTACAGATGTTGCAGTAGGCGGGTTGTTGCGTTTGTCAACTGCTCTCTGATGGAGCCAGTGTGTGTGTGTGTGTGGGGGGCGGTATTTGACTTGCATGAGAGAAAGTGGCCATCTTTTTTAAGTTATGTAATGATCTTTGAAACACAAGTAGGGGCCGCTGCTCGCCTCCTTTTCCATCAACCTGTGTAGCATTAAAAGCATTTAAGGTGGAATGAACTAGCCAGCTCGTTACAAAGCATTTAAGGTGGAATGAACTAGCCAGCTCGTTATTTTCTCCGTACTTATGATCAAGACGCTGATGTTTGATGTCATCTCTTGAGTTTCAGAGTGAAACCTGAGGGAAACCATGGGGTTGTATTTGAAGATCACAGTCGGCCTCCTCCTGCTGGTCCAAGCTCTCCAACCGGCGTCGGCCCAAAGTTCAACCGACTCTCCGGGGCGGACGATCGATAAAAGCTGGCTGCGTAAAATGCCGGTCGGGAGTGGAACCGCTGACGAGGCGGAGGAGGAGGACCAGAGGCCCGAAGGCGCCGCTTCAGGTAACACCGACGGCGACGGGATAGCGTCCGGCTTCATGGCGGTGGGATCCGAAGAGGAGAGCATCCCGGATGAAACGTCTCAGGACCTGACCGTCGTCACCGGGTCTCCTCCGCTCCCCTCGACGCCTCAAACCGACCAACCGAATGCCACCGTTTCTTCAGATGTTGCAGCAACGACAGTCCCCGAAGACTCGAGCCGGATCGACGGGACTGAAGCCGAGGAGCGTCTGGAGAACTCGAAGAGCCTGATCGCTGTCACCGGGTCTCCCACGTTCCCCTCAACGGTTCAAACCGACCAACCAAACGCCACCATGTCTCCGAATACCACCGGGACCACAGGGCCCGTGACCTCGAGCGGGGCCAACGGGACGGAAGCCGAGGAGGGACTTCAGAACTCGACGGCGACGACCTCCCAAATACCCACGACTCACCCGAGCGAACGAAACTCCACCGGCTTTCCGGATACCGCCAACGGCACCGATGCACAGACGACCACGAGTGCGGGCACCAATGAGACGCAGGCACCCAACGCAACGGAATCTACCGCAACAACTGACGCAGCCACGACGACGCCAGGGGCGACGCCCACGACGACGCCAGGGGCGATGCCCACGCCGACGCCAGGGGCGACGCCCACGACGATGCCCACGCCGACGCCAGGGGCGACTGCAACCGCAAGTGCCGTTCCTCCGATCGCACCCGAGATGTCCAGCAGGACCGACGCCGCCGCAGCCGAGGGGAGCAGCTCGGACAGAGGTAGCTTTTCAGGTATCATACGACCTGGTGCACACACAGTCTGGTGCACATAGTGTCTGGTGCACATAGTCTCTGGTGCACATTTCGGTAACAAGAGAGAAATGGTGTTATTTGTCTTTTTAACATCACTTTTTAGACAGACTCCAGCTGAATAAGAACCGGCACACGGGTCCTTCCCAGGCTTATGGTAACACAATGATTATTGCTCAAGAGCCTAGATCCCTTTTGGGTGTTTTAGAAGTTACATCGATGTTCCCACTGGCTGAGGACAAACGGCCGTTCATTCAAAAGGAAAAGGTTGGATTGGGTTTCACGCGCTATCGCTGTGAGGAGAAGAGTCCATTACAACCTTTTCACCGGGACAATGAAGCCCTGTTTTAGTGACAGAACCCCTCGGGAGAGAGCCGGCCGGGGATTGAGGTCAAAGATACTCGCGCCGGCTTCGCCCAGGAGCGTGAGACTCCTCTTCTGTTGTCAACCACGAGATCAGGGAGATACGATTGGGAAAAAAACGCCCTTTTCATATGGGTGAATATTCCTATTTAGCGAAGCAAACTTCTCCTGCGAAGTATACGTGGGCGAAAAACTAGCGACGGCACGTCCGAAGAAAAGAAAGAGGCCTTCACAGGGCTGGCGTGTGTGTGGGATAACTGTAAAATAAAAAAATCACACGAACAGCTGTGACAGTGGGATAGAACGCTGAGAGATGAGAGCAATAAAACAGTTGAAAAACCGTTGTGTGAGACACAAAAGAAAGTAAGAAACTCCATGGTTACCGTGACAGGCGCAGCGTGTGCACGAGCACAAAAGAACTGTAAGACAGCACAGAAGGTTGAGGACAGATAAACTTTAGAGTCTATAAATATGAGCGGAGGAAACTTTAATGTCATCGTTATCAATGCGGAGAAGAAAAAAGAACACCCGCTCACTCCAGCCGTTTGAGGAAGGCAACATGGCGTCGTTACAGCGGCTCCGTAAATCACGTGGCACGAAAGAACGAGACCGAAGACAAAAAGGCGGAATTTTCTTTTAGGTATAGGAGGTCGATTTTTCCGAGATTTTGCTCGACAATTGCGCGTCAATAATCGGTTTAGCTGTCCGAAAACAAAGACGGGAAACTTCAATACTCCTTTCAACGAAAGACAAAGGCGAGCGCAGCACAGATCCACTCCCTTCTATTCTTACATGTTCACAATAAAAGCCCTTTTCACGCTGTTTATCGACAGAAAAAAGTGCTGGTATGAATAGTTTGGTGTAAAAATATTTACGTGAGCGTGTATTTCACATTTCAATAGTTTATCCTCTATGCCAAGGTTCAAGGTTCAAGGTTTATAATTTGCCATCTGTGCCTAGAGCAGCAGTCCAGACACATTGGGATTATTTTGCAGGACTCTCCGAGTCAACAGAGGTACAAACACACTATAATAATAATAATAATAATAAAAGAAAATAATAAAATATATATAAAAAACACTGTACAAAAACCACACTGCACATAGGGTGGTAAAGGAATATACAGTATTAAGTACAGTTTTTTAAAACAGGTTATCAACATAAAAAAAGGAGAGGGCAGAGGTTAATAAATAGGTAAATAGGCTAATGCTCTACCTAGCTTGTGAAAAGAAAGAGGGGAAGGAGACAGTTATATAGGGATATTGCACTATAGGGAATGTGCACAGATAGTGCACATTTCTCAATAGCCACCAGGTGTGTGAAGGCCTGAATACTCTACACCCACATCAAAATGCTAAATAGCTCACAATGTCAATGTTAACATGCCCCGAGTTTAGCAGGTATAATATAAACACCGTTCTCATCTTCTCATTAGCACCGAACACGAGGTACAGCTGAGCCTGATGGTATTATCACCACCTTTTGCAAATTAACAACATTTGTGAAATTGGTTTTAATCATAGCTTGAAGCAAGTCAGGGAGTCACGAAAATGATTATAATTCATCCTGCGACGTACATTAATGTCCTCGTGCTGGCGCGAGGAAAGAAAGTCAGAGGATCACCAAAGTCAGTAGGATTCATCCTCGGGGGAACGTGGACGTACGGACTACATCTCACAGCGATGCATCCCATAGTTATTGAGCTACGGTGAATCAGACATCACTAGGAGGAACTTAAACCCACATGGGATCTAGATTGGGGTAACGTGGATTTGTTTGCATGCACTCTCTGAATCTTCATAAAATTCCCAAGAGAGAAAATGAATCCATTCAAAAGAGTCGGGTGAGATCACCAGAAAGAATGACAAACACACACTTCCTCTCATATTTATTACGTCTTCTTTCAAATTAAGGGAAACATGCTCTGCCTTACAAAATAAAGGTCCCCTGGTTCAACTTGGCCCAGGTTTAGGTTCAA